>NC_053028.1:416424444-416581824 GCF_003073215.2 Triticum urartu
ATTGTGGTGACAATGGACCTGTGAAGATGTGCGGAAGAGGGGCTCACCCATAGTGGAGTATGGGGGAGAAATCAACTAGTCTTCATCGAGCCAACACAATCAAGAAAGGTGGTCCAACTTGAGGAAGTCAAGATCGTCATCATCTAGCTCAAGTGGACTATGTGCAAGACAAAGGTTTGCCCTTGATAGGTTTTCTATTTTATCGGTCTCATAGTGGTGGTTGGGAGACCAGGGTTATAGGATCGATTGCCGTACTATCAAGGGGGGCTCTCGATGAGTAGCTTGATCGTATCGTTCGTAGAGAGCTCAAACCATTGCATCCTTGCATCATCTTTCTTGGTTCTTGTTTCGTTCTATTTGTGGGTCTTAGAGCTTATGGTCATCTTGCTGACAAGCTCGAGTTCATCGAAAGCGGAGTTCACTCACATCTTCTATGATGTTTTTGATGTTGGAGGTTATGCTGGTTCTTCTCGGTTGGAGGTTTCACTCCTCTATTTGTTGGCATACCTCCCCTGCGTCTTCTTAAAAGATTGAGTTTGCTCAATTCGGAGCTCATATGCAAAAGTTATGGCAGTTCTGGCAGTTCTTGGAAGTGGCTTTCGTCTGGTCCCAGTGGTAGTACCGCGAGCCCAAGCGGTAGTACCGCTTGGAGCTCTCAGCCGTAGTACCGCTGCCGTGCCACTCTTCTTCCGCCTCGATTTTTGGTCCTGCTCTTTTCATGTCGAGTTTAGCAGTAGTTGCACGGCAGTAAGGCACGGTAGTACCGCCTAAGCGGTAGTACCGCTCTGGTCGGGCGGTAGTACTGCTTCTGCATTTCTGCCGTCGTACTCTGCTCTGCCCTGCCTCTTTTGGTCCCGTGTTCTGCTCCTCCAGCGGTAGTACCGCTGGGGTGAGCGGTAGTACCTCTCATATGCAGTACTACCTCCCCAAGGTTCATGTTGTGTTGCTCCTTTTTCCCTGCTTCTTCCGCCCGAGCGGTAGTACCGCTCGTGTGCTGGCTGAGCACATAACGATTGGATTTTTCCCCTCATATAAAAGGGGGTCTTCTTCCCCAATGAACCTTATCCTTTGAGCTCGTGTTCTTCCCCCATTGTTGACCTTCTTCGAGCTTGCTAACTCTCAATCCCTCCATGGTTTCTTGATAGTTTTTGAGGGAAAAGAGAGAGGAGATCTAGATCCACATTTCCACCAATCACTTTCTCCTCTGTGTGAGGGGAACCCCTTGGATCTAGATCTTGGAGTTCTTGGTGTTCTCCTTCTTGTTCTTCCTCTCATTCTCCTCCCTAGCATTAGTTGCTTCGGTGGGATTTTAGAGAGAAGGACTTGGGCACTCCGTGTGCCCTTGCCATTGCATTTGGTGCATTGGTTTGAGTTCTCCACGGTGATACGTGGAAGTTTTAAGTTGAGAAGCTTATTACTCTTGGGTGCTTGGTACCCTTGAGCTTGTTCCTCTTGGGTGCTTGGGCGCCCTAGACGGTTGAGGTCACTTCGGAGCCATATTCCATTGTGGTGAAGCTTCGTGGTGTCGTTGGGGAGTTAACCCCAACCTTCGTGGTGTTCGGAGCTCAATCATTGTGGTGTAAAGCTCCGGGCAAGCGTCGGGGTCTCCAATTAGGTTGTGGAGATCGCCCGAGCAATTTGACGGGTACCGGTGACCGCCCCCAAGGGTTGCCAAAGTGTACGGGTTCGGTGACCGCCCCCAAGTGTTGCCATTTGTACGGGTTCAGTGACCGCCCTCAAGGGTCCCTTAGTGGAATCACGACATCTTGCATTGTGCGAGGGCGTGAGGAGATTACGGTGGCCCTAGTGGCTTCTTGGGGAGCATTATGCCTCCACACCACTCCAAACGGAGATTAGCATCCGCAAGGGTGTGAACTTCGGGATACATCATCGTCTCCGTGTGCCTCGGTTATCTCTTACCCGAGCCCTTTACTTATGCACTTTACTTTGTGATAGCCATATTGTTCTTTGTCATATATCTTGCTATCACTTAGTTGTTTATCTTGCTTAGCATAAGTTGTTGGTGCACATGGGTGAGCCTAGTTTTTGTAGGTTTTGTGCTTGTCAAATTAATTGCTAGGTTTATTCCGCATCTGTTCAAGCCTAAACCGTAATTATTTTAAAGCGCCTATTCACCCCCTCTAGGCGACATCCACGATCTTTCAATGTTGACTTCATTCCATGCTAGCATGTCAAGTTTCATAAATTTCAGACGCGTTTTCGATTTACTAGAATTTAAAACCATGTATCTAAATGTTAGCGGCTGAGCGACGATGTCAAGGTGTTTGACATTCATTCTCATTTCTTGCATGAGACTTAAGCATGCAACCTAGGACACACATTTCAATTTTGAACCCATTTATATGCACTGCAGCATGTGCATGTAGTTCAAATTTGAATTATGCACATAAATGCATAGAAAGCTCAGTTAATTTATAAAAATGTCCAAGCGAGCCCTGAAAAATCTCAAAAATTGACACAATAGTCCTGTTGTTCTATGTTGACACGAGAAAAAAAATTGAAAGTAAGAAGAGGCAACGGATACCGTTTTGTCCCCCAAGGTGGCACGTTCCCTACTGAAACCATCATGCTTGTTGTGAGAAGCTCTGGTTTGCGAGAAGCTTATACCCAAACCTGCCCCAAATGGGAAAATATTTTTACCACGGCATGTCGATGCCGTTCCATGTTATCATGTCAAGTTTCATGAATTTCATATGAGTTTTCGATTTACTAGAATTTTAAAACCATGTAACTCAATGTTAGCGACCGAGCGACAGTGTCAATGTGTTTGACATTCATTCTCATTTCTTGCATGTGACCTAAGCTTGCAATCAAGGACACACATTTGATTTTTCAACCCATTTTTATGCACTGGAGCATGTGTATATAGTTCAATTTTTAATTATGCACATAAATGCCTCGAAAACTCAGTTAACGTATAAAAATGTCCAAACGATCCCCAAAAATTTCCAAAATTTAACACGACACTCCTGTTGTTCTATGTTGACACCAGAAAAACAGTTGAAAGCAAGAAGAGGTAACGAATATTGTTTTATCCACAAAGGTGACACGTTTCCCTAACGGAACCATGAGGCTTCTTGTGAGAAGCTCTAGTTTGTGAGAATCTTATACCATAACCTGCCCCAAATGGGACAATATTTTTTACCCCAACATGTTGATGCCATTCCATGATAGCATGCCAAGGTTCATGAATTTCAGACAGGTTTTGGATTTACTAGAATTACAAAAGCAAGTACCTCAATGTTTGCCGTAGAGCCACACTGCCGTGGAGTTCGAAATTCATCCCCATTTCTTGCATGGGACATAAGCATAAACCCATGCACACATATATGATTTTACAACCCATTTCGGTGCACTAGAGCATGTGCATGTAGTTTAATTTTGAATTGTGCACCTGAAATGGCTAGAAAACCAAGTTAATGTATAAAAGTGTCCAAACGAACCCTGAATAATTCCGATTTTTTATGACACACCTATAGTTGCATGTTCACTGTAGATAAAAGTTCTAGCAATTCAAACACCCTCCTTTGTTGCTGTGACCCCATTATGTAATTCAAATCAAGAAGAAAAATCAAGTAGATCGCACACAGTTTATTATCACCAACCATGTGAGATGCAGTACAAAATATCTTGGAGCACCGTCGGAGTATAGTAGGCCTATGCCTTACGCGAGAAGGTGTGTCGGCTATAGTGCACAGCCGGCGTGTCAAGCACACTAGCTCGCTCCCCAAATATTATTTCACTGTTCAATCATCGCCGGTGAAAGATGGGCGCTTGGACCCGCGTCGTGAGGGCAACTTCGGCGGCCCACCACTACAAAAAAATACACTTCCGTGATGATACGTGTTTGTCACAGTAGGTCGCGTTTTTTGTCATGCATGTACATCCATGATGATTTTATGACAGAATCAAGATAGTCATACCTGTGCTGTCGTAGAAGTGTTCCATGACATTACCAAAATTATCATCACGGAAGTGTGCACTTCCATGACGACAAATCGCGCGTCACAGAAGTGCTTTCATCAAGGGTGACCGACACGTGGCATCCACCGTAACGGAACACCGTTAAGCTATCGGGTCGGGTTTTGGATCCGATAACTCGTTAACAGCCCTGACCAATGGGGATTTTCTACATGTAAAATCATCATTGGCTGGAGGAAACACGTGTCGGCTCATCGTTGGGACAGATGTCATCCACTCATTAGACAGAAGGCGCCTATGATACCTCGACACGTGTCACGGCCCAACAGAGGCCCATTCCTGTGAAAAGGCTGGCCCGTTTGACTTGGTCAAAAGGTGGCGGGCCGGCCCATGGAAAGCCTGTTAATGGCCTGTTCGCATATAGCCCATTTACAACCCGCTAACCCAAGGCCCGTTACGCCCTATCCGAATTAGGCCCAGTAGCGTCATCTGGGCCATCCAATATGATTCCAGCCTGTTTTCACTTCTGGCGCATGTATGGCCCATGACGTCTTTCGGCCCATATGAGGCCCTATGTAACTCTTGGCCTATTAACAGCCCGTGGTGAAACTGGCCCGTAATGAATAGTGTATCACTTTACACCCATTAAAGGCCCATGGTGAAACTGGCCCGTAATGAACAGTGTATCACTTTATACCCATTAACGGCCCGTTATTCCGTTGGGCCATTTCTAGCCCATGTTATCTTTCGGCCTTCTTAGAGCCCATTTATTCTTGGGCTCATTTCCAGCATTTGTTTACTTACGGCCCGTTACTGTCATTTTCTGCTTGTGGGCCAAATTCAGCCCGTGGTTACAGTCGGCCCATTTGTGGTTGTAGGATCGAAAGTATGTCTAGAGGGGGGTGATTAGACTACTTGACCAAATAAAAACTTAACCTTTTCCCAATTTTAGTTCTTGGCAGATTTTAGCTATTGTAGGACAAGTCAAGCAATCATCACACAATTCAAGCAAGCATGCAAAGAGTATATTGGCAGCGGAAAGTAAAGCATGCAACTTGCAAGAATGTAAAGAATGTAAAGGGAAGGGTTTGGAGAATTCAAACGCAATTGGAGACACGGATGTTTTTCCCGTGGTTCGGATAGGTGGTGCTATCCTACATCCACGTTGATGGAGACTTCAACCCACGAAGGGTAACGGTTGCGCGAGTCCAGGGCTCCACCCACAAACGGTTGCGCGAGTCCACGGAGGGCTCCACCCACGAAGGGTCCACGAAGAAGCAACCACCCACAAAGGGTCCACGAAGAGAGCAACCTTGTCTATCCCACCATGGCCATCGCCCACGAAGGACTTGCCTCACTAGCGGTAGATCTTCACGAAGTAGGCGATCTCCTTGCCCTTACAAACTCCTTGGTTCACTCCACAATCTTGTCGGAGGCTCCCAAGTGACACCTAGCCAATCTAGGAGACACCACTCTCCAAGAAGTAACAAATGGTGTGTAGGTAATGAACTCCTTGCTCTTGTGCTTCAAATGATAGTCTCCCCAACACTCAACTCTCTCTCATAGGATTTGGATTTTGTGGAAAGAAGATTTGAGTGGAAAGCAACTTGGGGAAGGCTAGAGATCAAGATTCATATGGTAGGAATGGAATATCTTGGTCTCAACACATGAGTAGGTGGTTCTCTCTCAGGAGGGGTATATATAGCCTCCACACAAAATCCAACCGTTACACATAGTTTTCCAATCTCGGTGGGACCGAATCAACAAACTCGGTCGGACCGAAAAGGTAAACCTAGTGACCGTTAGAGATTTTTGGTGGGACTGACATGCAACTCGATAGGACCGATATGGTTAGGGTTTGGGCATAACGTAATCTCGGTGAGACCGATTACACAAACTCAGTGAGACCGAATTTGGTAATTAGCTAACCAGAGAGTTGGTCAGGCAAACTCGGTGGGACCGATTTGCTCTTTCGGTGAGACCGAAAAGTTACAAAAAGGAAACACTGAATTTACATTGCAATCTCGGTGGGACCGATTCGCTCTTTCGGTGAGACCGAAAAGTTACGAAAGGGAAACAGAGAGTTTGCAATCCCATCTCGATGAGACCGAGATCCCTATCGGTAGAACCGAATTGCTAGGGTTTGGCAGTGGCTTATGACAAGTGAAACTCGGTGGCGCCAGATAGAAAGAATCGGTAGGACCGAGTTTGGCTTAGGGTTTAGGTCATATGTGGATATGGGAAAGTAGTTGAGGGTTTTGGAGCATATCACTAAGCACATGAAGCAAGAGGCTCATTAAGCAACACCTCATCCCTCCTTGATAGTATTGGCTTTTCCTAAAGACTCAATGTGATCTTGGATCACTAAAATATAAAATGAAGAGTCTTGAGCTTTTGAGCTTGAGCCAATCCTTTGTCCTTAGCATTTTGAGGGTTCCACTTTCACATCCATGCCATGCCAATCATTGAGCTTTCCTGAAATAATCATCTTGGAATAGCATTAGCTCAATGAGCTATATGTTGTTATGAATTACCAAAACCACCTAGGGATAGTTGCACTTTCAATCTCCCCCTTTTTGGTAATTGATGACAACATATAGATCAAAGCTTCGACAAATGATAATAAGCATGAAATATATCGTCGCTTTGAGAAGTATGTGACAAGTAAGAGCTCCCCCTAAATTTGTGCATATTTAAGATTTGCTTTGGACTGCAAATGCACAAAGAGTTAGAGTCATGGGTTACTCTTCCATGTCACATACATCTTGGTGGAGCGCTTAAAATGATAAGAATGAAATACATGCACTCATCACCAAGAATAGTGAATGATCACATAAGATAGATAAGATAATAGCATTAAGCAAACATTAAGTGTAGCTTATGATCAAACACATGATCATCAATGTCTCACGAGCAATGACATAGTATCTCAAGCACTCAAAAGCAAACAAAGTTCGAAAAACCACCAAATAAAGCAAGAGAGAATAAAAGCAACACTCTCTCTCGAAGCCTATGATCTATACATCTTTCTCCCCCTTTGGCAACAAGTTACCAAAAAGTTCCTAGAAAATGCATAGTGCTAGATCGACACTCAGGCTTGATCTTCAGGTGGTGGTGGAGTCCGGAGCACTCCAAGGACGAAGCCTTCTGTAGACTTGGTTGGAGTTGAGGCTGAAGTAGATGCTGGAGCTGGTGGAACTGAGGCTGTAGCTGGTGCAGAAGTGGTGGCTCTGGTGTCAGCAACTGGCACTGCAGACGACCTCGGACCTCGTGGCACTCTGGCAAAGGCATCAGTTGTAGTCCTGCCTCTCCTCTCCTGCATGTCATCCTGGAGCTGCTCCACTACAGTATGAATCTCTGTCACCTTGACATCCAAGTCATAGAACTTTTGTTCCATGATTCTCTCTAGGCTTGCCTGGTTCTGAGTTAGGGTGGCTAGTCCTTTCTCAATCCGCAGGGTGGATGCAATCAGGTAACCAAGCTGCTCTTGTTTGGTTTTCAAGAAATACTCAGATGCCTCCTCTTGAGTTGGCATCTTGGCAGCTTTCTCCTTCCTTGCCTTCTCCTTCTTTGCTTGTGCTTGGGCAGATGATGGCTCATTCTCAGTCATAACAACTTGATTATCTTCAAAATCTGGACGGATGGGAAGGTGTTCCTTGTCCAGTAAGTATATGGCTGTGCCCATCTTGGAGTTGATGAGCTCCTGAATCTGTGGGGCATATCCACAGCTCCTCTTCTGATCAGCTGCTGTCCTCTTAATGGTCTCTACCATGAGGCTCATCACCTTGAATTTCTGAGGTACATCAAATACATGAAGCAAATTGATTGCATGGCCTCTGATCATCTTGTGATCTCCAGACTTGGGCAAGAGAGTGTGCCTCAAAATCCAATTAATAGTTGGCAGCCCTGACAGAAGATAGTGTACTGAGCCAAACTTGAAAGTGTCAAGTACTTCATTTGGAATCTCCTTGTACATGTTTGACATTGAGTTGTGGTCCATCTTCTTCTTGGCATAAATGTCCAAATCATCTGCTTTCTCCTCTGGGGCATTAATCAGCTGAGCCCATTCAGCAACTGTGGACTGGTACCTCGTACCCTCTGACATCCAAATTGTCCTACCATCTGGATAAAAGTGGGCTGTGGAGTAGAACTGCATGATGAGTTCCTCGTTCCACTTTGTGAGCTTCTGCCCAAAAAAGTCCTCTACTCCACATGCCTTGAAGCTGTCCTGCACTCCAGGGTAGTACTCTTCGTTGTCCTTGATGTATTGCCAATCGACCCATCTCATATCACAGACTATTGGCTTCTTATCAAGCAGCACTGTCTCATAGAAGTCCTGTTGTTCCTTGGTGTGAAATCTGTAGTCAACAGCAGTCCTCCTCCTTGAAGCATATGGATCTGCTTCTCTCCACTTCCTCAGCCCTGAGTCTCTCCTGAGCTTCATATCCTCAGCCACAGGATGAGCATCGTTGTGGTCTGGGATCTTGGGCTTGAGTTTTCTGAGAACTTGCTCTTCATCATCTTCTTCTGCAGCTTCAGGCACTGGGGCCTTGTTCTTTTCAGTTGCAGGTATGCTCCTCGTATTCCTCTTTGGTGCAGACTTGGGCTTGGAGGCAGCTTTGGGTGCTTCTTTGGGCTTAGATGTGGCAGCCCCTGTCCTGATAGCATCACCCATAAGCTTAGGTGCCTTAGGTGCTGGTGCAGCAACCTCTTCTTCTTCAACTTCTTCCATGATGGAGGCCTTTCCAAGCACTCTGGCTACGGTCTTCTTGACCCTTTCCTTCCTTTTCTTTCCTTCAGCAGCAACTGGCTCAGGAATCTGAGTTGAGGCTCTGGCCTTTGGCATAGGCTGCCTACCTGCTGGCCTTTTGATCTTTAACCCTGGCTTTGTGCCCTGTGCTGGCTCAACTCTCTTTGATGTGGCTTCCTCTTCCTCTGCCACATAATCTTCATCCTCAGAATCTGAAGTTCTCTTCTTCCTCTGTCTGGTGGCAGCTTTTGGCAAATTGCTAGGGGTGCTCCTGCTGCCTTCATCAGAAGAACTGGAGGGACTAGTGCCCTCACTCATGTGCACTTGCTGTTCTGACACATTCTGGCGGTCACTCTGGTCTGACATGATGAACAAGCTGACTGCTGACCCTGTGAATAGTTTATAGATGAGGTAGAATAGATGAGCATCACAAAATGCAGAGATTTTTGCAAAAGAATGATCTAAAAACTTAGTTTTAGTTTCCCACTGAAATCATCTCGGATCTACCAATTTTTAAACTCGGTGATACCGAAGCAGTTTTGGAACCTAAACTAGTGAACTCGGTCAGACCGAGTCACAGTTCGGTGGCACCGAGACTGCTAGGGTTTCACAAGGTTCAAAAATCGGTCACACTGATAAGTAATTCTCGGTCAGACCGAGTCTCACTTGTGCAATGGCATAAGCCAAATCGGTGGGACCGAGTTTTTCAACTCGGTGGGTCCGAGATGGTTTCGGCGGAAACCTAACCCTAAAATTTTCGAATCAAACCTAATCTACGAGCGCATTGACTGGATAGGAGTGTTTCAATCGTGGCAAGAGTCATTAAGAACACAATGTGCTAGGAATCGGACGGGGAATAGCACTGTGATCGAGTCCATACCCTAGTTCGGCGGAGACTCACTACGGTGGCAACGGTGGGGTAGAATTCTGTTGACGGCGATGGAGACCAGCGACTGGAGGTGGCTGGCGGCGAGGAGACGATCCGAAGACCACGTTGGCAGAGCAGGCTATCGCGCGGGCGAAGGGGTTCGGAGAAATTTCCAAATTTTTGCCCGTGACTATATATAGCCCGACCCTGTCGGTGTGACCGAGTGGAACGACTCGGTGGCACCGAGATGCAAAACTGTATACAGTTGTTGCAACTCGGTGTGACCGAAAGGTTCAAATCGGTTGCACCGAGATCGAAAACCTAGATCAACTTAATGATCTCGGTAGGACCAAAAGTGGGGTATCGGTCAGACCGAGAATCATAAAGAGGTTTTGGAAGTTTAAGTCTATGACGAATCGGGGACTCCGAGCGCTCCTCACACAGAGTGGTTCGAATCTGACTTGATCAATTTTTGTGATGCAGCATGAATAGAGTTTGAGACGAGAAAAGCATAGATAGCTAGAGGAGGTTCTTAGGCATTCTTGTCCATCCACTTGGCAAAAGGAAATAAAACCAAACAATCAAAACAACAAGTGGATGTCCTCGAATGAGTAAAATATGCAACCAGCATGCTCACACAATAAGATGGCAAATGAAATATGTGACAAGGCATGCACAACCAATTCTAGCATCTATCAAGCAATTTGCGATGACAAGGTCATCTATATATGAGTATATTGACTTAGGAGTCAAGTGAGAACACTTGATCATAGGTCATACTCATCGTTTAAGCTCAAGTGGGGTTACCACTTTTACATAAAGCATTGTTGTGTTCACATCCTTAGAGTTGCTTTAGCTCAAGTCTTAGACTAAAGCTCCCCCTAGATGTGATATCCCCCCTTAGAGGGATGAACTAACCTCGGGTTTTGTCGATGATGACTTCATGTAGATGTTGAAGATGTGGATGCTCAATGTTGATGTAGATCACTTGGAGCTATCCATTTGAGTGAATTGCACTTTCAATACCTACATGGGTTAGTCCCACAAGGAACAAACAAGGATATCCATAGACATAGAGTGATGCACACACAAGATGATGTCCATGAAAACTTTTAGGTTACCTTGTCCCTTGTCTTACCAACAAGAGGGTTTGTGACTCCTTGAACTAGTGCAAGATGTGGAAGTTGATTGCACTTGTTCTTGCCAAAATGATAAGAGTGAAGTATGTTGGCGGAGTCACCCTCAAGAACTCTCTAGTTCTTCTTCTTTTGGATCCACACCATCTTGATGGGAATCCTTGGAGTTGTAGTCGTACTTGATGAAGTGGAACTTGAAGTAGTCTTGGGAATCCACTTGACTAAGGTCTTAGGAGCTTCTTCAAATGCATCAATTTCCTCTTGAAGCTTGTCCTTGCCTTTTTGCTCGTAGTCTTGTGGTGGAAGATCATCTTGAGCTTGTGTCCCCTTGAAAGAAGTATCATACTTCTCTTGTTGAGGAACAAACTTTGTCTTGGGGTATTGATCTTCTTCCCACTCAACTCCATTGGCATTGAACTTTCGTTCAAAACCAACACCTTGATTCTTCCGGTGCATTCCTTGCTTGCGCACAATTTCCTCGAATTGCTTACTCCCGGCAAGGCTTTTGTACACTCCTTTCTCTATAATTCCCTTCAATAAGCTATTTTCTTGCTCAAGTGTAACTTGGCTAAGAGAATCATTAGTGGAATCAAGAGAACTACTAGAAGCAACAATATTGGATTTAGCATGATCATTGTTACTGCTAGAGGAAGAATCTTTCTTGTTCTGGTTACTAGACTTGACTTGAGGCATGTAAGTGGATAAGAGTAAACGCTTGGCAATGTAAGAAGAACTTTTCTTGCGGAGATCATCATTGATTGCTTTTAAGAACTCATGCTCTTGCTCAAGATTGAGCTTTTCAAAGCATAATTTCTCATGAGCTCTTAAAAGTTCTCGATGATCTTCGAAGATAGTTTCATGAGCTAACTTAAGAGTGTTTAGTTCTTTAGTTAGAGCCTCAATCTTCTCCTTATCATTGTCATTCGTTTTATCTTGATTAGCATGATTAATTGACGTTTCATCATAGTATTCATCACTAGAGTTGTCAACAAGCAAATCATCACCTAACAAGTCATCTTCATCACTATTGAAATCAACATACACAGGGTGTGTTACCTTAGGACCTTTGGTCATGAAGCATCTTCCAATTCCTTCATTTGGTGAGTCAAATATGTCGTAGGAGTTGGTTGACACAAGTGCTAGACCGGCAACACCTTCATCTTGAGTATCTTCGGAGTCGGAGTGATAACTTCTCTTGGAGTGGCTGTCGGAGTCGGAGCCGGATACCCATTCACCAACATGAGCTTGATGTCTTCGTTTTGTGTAGCTCCTTGATGATTTTTCCTTCCTTTCCGAATCCTTGCTTCTCCGTGAGTATCTTCATTCATAACGATCATCTCTACTCCTTCTCTATCTTGGTGGTGATTCTTTGCTTCTTCTTTTTGGAGAATCTTCTCTTCTCTTGTAGGGAGCCGTACACTCATTGGAATAGTTTCCGGGTCTTCCACAACTGTAGCAGTTTCGCTCTCGACTAGAAGATCTTTTGTCATTGTAGGACCTTGACTTGAAGCTTCTATCTTTGCTTCTACTCTTGTAGAACTTGTTGAAGTTCTTCACCATTAAGCTCAATTCTTCATTGAAGTTTTGTTTCTCACTTGATGATGTAGGGGCTTCACATGAGGCTTTGTAGGCACCACTTGATTTGTTGTGAAGTTCCTCTTTATCCTTAAGTGACATCTCATGAGCAACAATTCTTCCAATCACCTCCGTTGGCTTGAGATCTTTGTAATTGGGCATCATTTGGATCAATGTGCATACGGTATCGTATTTTCCATCCAAGGCTCTTAGTATCTTCTTGATGATGAATTTGTCGGTCATCTCTTCACTTCCTAAGCCGGCAATCTCGTTTGTGATAAGAGCAAGCCTAGAGTACATTTCAGCGACACCTTCACCATCCTTCATTTTGAACTTGTCAAGTTGACTTTGAAGCACATCCAACTTGGATTCCTTGACGGAGTCGGTACCTTCGTGCATATCAATCAAAGTATCCCAAATTTCCTTTGCATTCTCAAGACGGCTGATTTTTTTGAATTCTTCGGGGCACAATCTGTTGAAGAGGATATCACAAGCTTGAGCATTGTATTATAGTATCTTCAACTCTTCCGCGGTAGCTTCACGATTCGGTTCTCTCGCATCAAAGAATTCACCTTGCAAGCCAACACACACAATAGCCCAAACGGCGGGGTTATGTCCAAGAATATGCATTTTCATCTTATGCTTCCAACTAGCAAAATTAGTACCATCAAAGTAAGGACCTCTACGGTGGTAATTTCCCTTGCTAGACGCCATACTCTCCTAGGTTGTGAAACCAAGGCTATGACTTCCAAAAGCTATGAAAATCAAGGCAAATGGAGACCAAAGCTCTGATACCACTTGTAGGATCGAAAGTATGTCTAGAGGGGGGGGGGGTGATTAGACTACTTGACCAAATAAAAACTTAACCTTTTCCCAATTTTAGTTCTTGGCAGATTTTAGCTATTGTAGGACAAGTCAAGCAATCATCACACAATTCAAGCAAGCATGCAAAGAGTATATTGGCAGCGGAAAGTAAAGCATGCAACTTGCAAGAATGTAAAGGGGAAGGATTTGGAGAATTCAAACGCAATTGGAGACACGGATGTTTTTCCCGTGGTTCGGATAGGTGGTGCTATCCTACATCCACGTTGATGGAGACTTCAACCCACAAAGGGTAACGATTGCGCGAGTCCACACAAGGCTCCACCCACAAAGGGCAACGGTTGCGAGAGTCCACACAGGGTTCCACCCACGAAGGGTCCACGAAGAAGCAACCACCCACAAAGGGTCCATGAAGAAGCAACCTTGTCTATCCCACCATGGCCATCGCCCACACAGGACTTGCCTCACTAGCGGTAGATCTTCACGAAGTAGGCGATCTCCTTGCCCTTACAAACTCCTTGGTTCAACTCCACAATCTTGTCGGAGGCTCCCAAGTGACACCTAGCCAATCTAGGAGACACCGCTCTCCAAGAAGTAACAAATGGTGTGTAGGTAATGAACTCCTTGCTCTTGTGCTTCAAATGATAGTCTCCCCAACACTCAACTCTCTCTCATAGGATTTGGATTTTGTGGAAAGAAGATTTGAGTGGAAGGCAACTTGGGGAAGGCTAGAGATCAAGATTCATATGGTAGGAATGGAATATCTTGGTCTCAACACATGAGTAGGTGGTTCTCTCTCAGAACATATGAGTTGGAATTGTGTATGTGTTCTGATGGCTCTCCCCACGAATGAAGAGGAGGTGGAGGGGTATATATAGCCTCCACACAAAATCCAACCGTTACACACAGTTTTCCAATCTCGGTGGGACCGAATCAACAAACTCGGTCGGACCGAAAAGGTAAACCTAGTGACCGTTAGAGATTTTCGGTGGGACTGACATGCAACTCGGTAGGACCGATATGGTTAGGGTTTGGGCATAACGTAATCTCGGTGAGACCGATTACACAAACTCGGTGAGACCGAATTTGGTAATTAGCTAACCAGAGAGTTGGTCAGGCAAACTCGGTGGGACCGATTTGCTCTTTCGGTGAGACCGAAAAGTTACAAAAAGGAAACACTGAATTTACATTGCAATCTCGGTGGGACCGATTCGCTCTTTCGGTGAGACCGAAAAGTTACGAAAGGGAAACAGAGAGTTTGCAATCCCATCTCGGTGAGACCGAGATCCCTATCGGTAGAACCGAATTGCTAGGTTTTGGCAGTGGCTTATGACAAGTGAAAATCGATGGCGTCGGATAGAAAGAATCGGTAGGACCAAGTTTGGCTTAGGGTTTAGGTCATATGTGGATATGGGAAAGTAGTTGAGGGTTTTGGAGCATATCACTAAGCACATGAAGCAAGAGGCTCATTAAGCAACACCTCATCCCTCCTTGATAGTATTGGCTTTTCCTAAAGACTCAATGTGATGTTGGATCACTAAAATATAAAATGAAGAGTCTTGAGCTTTTGAGCTTGAGCCAATCCTTTGTCCTTAGCATTTTGAGGGTTCCACTTTCACATCCATGCCATGCCAATCATTGAGCTTTCCTGAAATAATCATCTTGGAATAGCATTAGCTCAATGAGCTATATGTTGTTATGAATTACCAAAACCACCTAGGGATAGTTGCACTTTCAGTGGTCCGTTAATACGTTGGGCCATTTTCATAGTGTCATCAAATATGACCTATTAACGATGGCCCGTTATGGTCGGCCCATGAACGGACGATTCCAAATCTAGCCTGTTTACGGCCATAATGCGGCCTGTTATTGGCCATGTTTGGCCAATCGATCATATGGCCCGTATAAGGCTCATTGATGATATGGCCTGTAGAAGGCCCATTGTTTCTACAGCCCGTAGAAGGCCCATTGTTTCTACGGCCCGTAGAAGGCCTACAGTTTCTACGGCCCGTAGAAGGCCCACTACTTCTACGGCTCGTAGGAGGCCCAGTGTCACTACAGTAAATATTAGCCCATGGTTATTATGGCCTAGTTTTAAAAAATAGGTTATTGCAGCCACTAGCAAACCCCGGAAAAAGAACTGCACTGACTACAAGCAAACAAATAAACAATACAACAAGGAAATAAATAAGCAAGCAACTTATGCTAGGCTATCACGGCTATTACACATATTACATCCACTGGGCATCAAAGTTCGCCACCAGTGCAAATATAGGGAACAAAGCAGCATATAAACGCCACAGCAAAACAAGTCCAGAACTGAAACCACTTTAGAAGAGTTCAAGAAACAATATCCTAGGTACCCATAATGCTGGCAAGATGCTTAGCAAGCTTATTAACTTTTTCTTGTTTGGCGCTTAAATCCTCCAGCGCTTGCTGTTGCACAAGAAAGTACACATCTGAATTCTGCAGGGACTTCCTGAGTCCTTCGGCTTCTTGCTGCAGCACAGCTGACTGATGCCTTTCAGCTTGTAGCTGAGACTGAAGAAGCCGGAGTGATTCAGGCAGCGAGTTCAAAGAGCTTGTGCCAGCGGTACTGGCCAGTAACTCGAACACTACATCAACGCATGACTGTGGGGTTTTCTCACTGTCTACAAGATCGTTTTTATCACCTTTCTTGGAGACTAACAGGGTTGTGTCACTATCTTGAACCTTATCTACATTACTTTCTCTACCATTGCATAGTGGGGTGCTCTTCTCCAATATTCTGTTTGCATACTACAAGAGAAACAAGCAGACACATCACAGGTTTAGCTTGTAGTATACGAAACTCTGTAGGATCTAGAAGTAGATGTGTCTAGAGGGGGGTGATTAGACACTTAATGCTAAAGTTGCAATTTTTAAGCTTTTTCGGTTCAAGTGGAGTTTAGGCACAATTTCAACACACACAATACATATCAAGCAAGCATGCAAAGAGTATATGAGCAGCGGAATGTAAAGCATGCAACTTGCAAGAATGTAAAGGGAAGGGTTTGGAGAGATCAAACGCAATTTGAGACACGGATGTTTTTCCCGTGGTTCGGATAGGTGGTGCTATCCTACATCCATGTTGATGGAGACTTCAACCCACGAAGGGTAACGGTTGCGCGAGTCCACACAGGGCTCCACCCACGAAGGGTCCACGAAGAAGCAACCTTGTCTATCCCACCATGGCCATCGCCCACACAGGACTTGCCTCACTAGCGGTAGATCTTCACGAAGTAGGCGATCTCCTTGCCCTTACAAACTTCTTGGTTCAACTCCACAATCTTGTCGGAGGCTCCCAAGTGACACCTAGCCAATCTAGGAGACACCACTCTCCAAGAAGTAACAAATGGTGTGTAGGTAATGAACTCCTTGCTCTTGTGCTTCAAATGATAGTCTCCCCAACACTCAACTCTCTCTCATAGGATTTGGATTTGGTGGAAAGAAGATTTGAGTGGAAAGCAACTTGGGAAGGCTAGAGATCAAGATTCATATGGTAGGAATGGAATGTCTTGGTCTCAACACATGAGTAGGTGGTTCTCTCTCAGAACATATGAGTTGGAATGGTGTATGCGTTCTGATGGCTCTCTCTTCAAATGAAGAGGAGGTGGAGGGGTATATATAGCCTCCACACAAAATCCAACCGTTACACACAGTTTTCCGATCTCGGTGGGACCGAATCAACAAACTCGGTCGGACCGAAAATGTAAACCTAGTGACCGTTAGAGATTTTCGGTGGCACCGACTGGATCAACTCGGTGGGACCGATGTGCTAGGGTTAGGGTAAATCCAAAACTCGGTTTGACCTATTACTCAAACTCGGTGGGACCGATTTGGGTAATAAGTGAAACTGAGATTTGGCCAAGCAAACTCGGTGGGACCGATTGCATATCTCGGTGGGACCGATAATATTGCAATGGGTAACAGAGAGTTTGCAAGCCCATCTCGGTGAGACCGAGATCCCATCGGTGAGACCGAACTGATTAGGGTTTGGCAGTGGCTTATGACAAGTGAAATTCGGTGGCGCCGGATAGGAAGAATCGGCAGGACCGAGTTTGGCTTAGGGTTTAGGTCATATGTGGAAGTGGGAAAGTAGCTGAGGATTTTGGAGCATATCATTAAGCACATGAAGCAAGAGGCTCATTAAGCAACACCTCATCCCTCCTTGATAGTATTGGCTTTTCCTAAAAACTCAATGTGATCTTGGATCACTAAGATATAAAATGAAGAGTCTTGAGCTTGAAGCTTTAGCCAATCCTTTGTCCTTAGCATCTTGAAGGAGTTCCCACAACCTTTAGTCCATACCACTCCATTGTTGAACTTATCTGAAACATGCTAGATCGAAATGTTAGTCCAACAAGAGATATGTTGTCATCAATTATCAAAACCACCTAGGGAGCACTTGTGCTTTCAATCTCCCCTTTTTTGGTAATTGATGGCAACATACATCAAAGCTTTAGATGAAGATATAAAGAACAGCAAGTAAAGCTTTGGAAGGACATGTAACAAGCATAGGCTCCCCCTACATGTATGCACTCATGTAAATATGAAATATAGAGACATGTGAGAGCATAACCATGACAGAGTAGGCAATGTGTTACATGCATCTTGGCCATATGCATCAGAGCAAAAGATTATCAAGGAAAATACCTTCATGCTCATGAGTCCTTCTTGCAAACAGTATGTACATAAGCAAGAACTCCTCATACTCATGATTTTGATGCATATACTTACCTTGTGGTTTTGAGTTGGCTTAGGATGGAATGAACCTGCACAAACAAGGTTAGATAACACAGGTACGTCCACTAGCCAGAGCAAACAAAAGAAACCACAAGAATACCAGGACTGGGATGACATGTAGAGAGTGAGTACAAGGTACCACATTGAATTCAACATGTCCCCATGAATAAAGATGTGCAATGAATTTCACTGATTTCTTTCCCTTAGGTGTCTTGCTCCCCCTGAATCTTACATGGGATATTAGGAGAAGATAGGAGAAAATCAGAGTTGAAAGATATGAATAGAACTTAATTCAAATGAGTTCATATGAACATGTCTTTCCCTCAAAAAGACATGTGGCATCTCTCCTCTTGGACATCAAGCATCTGGGATCCTTGAGTATTCTCTCCCCCTTTGAGTTTTCTTTTCTCCCCCTTAATATGTGGGATCCTTGAGTATTCTCTCCCCCTTAGTACTTTCTTTCCTTTTTAGGTGATAAGCTTTTGATGTGATCTCTCTCTCCCTGATGATAAGCTTTGATGTGATCTCTCTCTCCCCCTTTGACATCAATTTCCAAGAAGGTCTTTCCTGGAATCCGTCGAATAGGTTTGGTCCTTGAGATTTACAAAGCAGGGAATAAAACTGTGATGCTTGTAGAGGACAAGATTTATTGAGTGGAGCTGGATCAGAATAAATATAGAATATGTGGCAAACTGTTTTTCCTGTTGTGAAATCGGTGTCACCGAGTGGCATGTTTCGGTAGTACCGAAGGGATTCAGTTGGACCGAAAATGGCAATTCGGTGAAACCGAGTTCATCATAGAGAAAAACACTTGTCACCTCAGCTCACTAGTCAAGTAAGATCTCACAAAGATTTGCAATGAATTAGCTGAAAGATTTGCAAGTAATTTGATGCAGAAATATGCAGAACAAAAATCAAAAAGAAAAGAGTGAAAGTTTCTAGATGAAGTTTTTTTTTGTTTGAAAAAGAAGGAAACAAATATGCAAGGAACAAATGGAATAACTCAGAAAAGAACACAAGAGAACTTCATCTAGAATTGGGCGGTGACATAGTCACCTATGTTAGAGTATATTGACTTAGGAGTCAAGTGAGGATACTTGATCGTAGGTCATACTCATCGTTTTAAGCTCAAAATGGGGTTACCATTTTTCGTTTAAGCATCTTGATGTATTCTCACCTTGTTAAGTTGCTTTGACTCATGTCTTGGAGTAAAGCTTCTCTAAGATGGAATAACATACCTTGGGTGGTGGTGTGGTTCTTGCTCATGTAGTTGGACTTGTGTGGGTGCTCAAGGTTGATGTAGCTCATCAAGAGTTGAGAGCACCACTTGGAGTTTGAGTTCATCTACCTACATGGGTTAGTTCTTGCGAGGAAGAGCACTTGTGTATCCAAAAATGACAATCATGAAGCTTAACATAGAATTTGTCAAAGGATATGTTTGAATGGTTTTGTGCTTCCTTGTCTTCAACCACTATTGTGTAGAATCTTGGTCTTGTAGAGATTGCTCAAGATGTGAGTGAGTCGCAATCTCATGGAATTAGATTCAACCAAGCACCTACATGGGTTAGGCAACATGCAAGGTGCAAATATATCCAAGACATAAGATAGTTATCATAAGAGATATATCATGGATTAGTCATAAGCTCATGGCTTGCATGTATCCAATGGAGTTTCTACTCCAAGTTCGAAGCATCAATGATGTTCAATTCTCCTCTCAACCTGCAAAACACTTTCTCATCAAGTGGTTTAGTGAATATATCCGCTAATTGCTTGTCGGTGCGAACATGCTTAAGATTGATGTCACCCTTAGCAACATGATCTCGAATGAAATGATGACGAACTTCAATATGCTTAGTTCGAGAATGTTGTACAGGATTATGACCAATTTTGATAGCACTTTCATTGTCACAAAGCAGTGGAACATGTTTCACATAAATCCCATAATCTTTAAGAGTTTGGGTCATCCAAAGTAACTGAGCACAACATGAACCAGCGGCAATGTATTCCGCTTCGGTGGTGGATAAGGATACCGAGTTTTGTTTCTTGGAAGACCAAGACACAAGAGATCTACCAAGAAATTGACAAGTACCCGAAGTGGACTTTCTATCAACCTTGTCTCCGGCATAATCCGAGTCAGAATAGCCAACAAGATCAAAAGAAGACCTCTTAGGATACCAAATGCCAAAATTTGGTGTATGGATTAAATATCTCACTATCCTTTTTACAGCCTTAAGATGACAATCTTTAGGAGCATCTTGATATCGTGCACACATGCATACACTTAGCATAATATCGGGACGTGAAGCACATAGGTATAACAATGAACCAATCATAGAGCGATAAACCTTTTGATCAACCGGTTCACCATCTTTGGTTAAATCATTATGTCCACTAGTAGGCATGGGTGTAGACATACCTTTGCATTCTTGCATATTGAACTTCTTGAATAAGTCCTTGGTGTACTTTGTTTGAGAGACAAATGTACCTTCCTTAGTTTGCTTGATTTGCAACCCGAGAAAGAATTTGAGTTCACTCATCATAGACATCTCAAACTTCTCTGACATTAGTTTTCAAAAAATTTCACTAAAGAGAGGGTTAGTTGAACCAAATATGATATCATCAACATAAATTTGGCATACAAATAGTTCTCCATTAACCCTTTTAGTAAAAAGAGTAGAATCAATTTTACCAATTTCAAAACCACTTGTAGTAAGGAACTTGGTCAAGCATTTATACCATGCTCTAGGAGCTTGTTTAAGACCATAAAGAGCTTTGTGAAGTTTGTAAACATGATTTGGTTTCTTAGGATTGATAAAGCCGGGAGGTTGTTTGACATAAACTTCCTCCTCTATTTCACCATTTAGAAAAGCACTTTTAATGTCCATTTGGTACAAGGTGATATTATGGTGATTAGCATAGGCAAGTAAGATGCGAATGGACTCAAGTCTAGCAACGGGAGCATACGTCTCACCATAGTCCATACCTTCGACTTGTGTGTACCCTTGGGCGATGAGACGTGCTTTGTTGCGAACCACTTGTCCATCTTCATCTTGCTTGTTGCGGAACACCCATTTGGTACCAATGATGTTGTGGTTGTTGTCGGGCTTCTCGACCAATGTCCAAACTTGGTTTCTTTCAAAATTATGTAGCTCTTCATGCATAGCGTTTATCCAATCCGGATCTTCCAATGCTTCTTCAACCTTCATAGGTTCAATGCTAGAGATAAATGAATAGTTTTCACAAAAGTTAGCTAAACGAGTTTTTGAGCGAGTGATTCTCCCGGTTTGTATATCATTGATGATTTGCTCGATGGGATGATCTTTGGCAATTCTTGCTCGAACTCGTGAGAGCTTTTGCTTGGGTCTTCGTTGAACATCTTCTTCATCTTGTTCTTCTTCTTGGCCTTCTTCATTGTTGACGTCGTCGTTCTCTTGTCGTGGTGGAGAAGGAGGTTGTTGATGTTCATCTTGACGTACTTCCTCATTTTCTTCATCTTGGTGTGTCCCACTTGTGGATGCTTCCGTGTCGATTCTTGGTTCACCTTGTCGTGAAGTAGAAGCTTCCACTTGGACGGATGAAGTACTCTCCTTCACCTCCGTTGGACGAATTTTGCCAATGGATAAGTCTTGAATTGCTTCTGAAGGGTCTTTGTCTCCTACATCAATTGGCAATTGCTCTACTTGCGAGCCATTAGATTCATCAAACTTCACATCTACCGTCTCTTCAACCTTTCGGGTGAAATTGTTGTAGACACGGTAAGTGTGAGAGTTTGAGCCATAACCAAGTAGAAAACCTTCATGAGATTTAGGAGCAAACTTTGAACGACGATGCTTATCAAGAATGTAGCACTTTGAGCCGAATACTCGAAAGTATCCAACTTGGGGTTTGTTACCGGTGAGAAGATCGTATGCCGTCTTGCCGAGTAGCTTGTGAAGATATAAGCGATTTGTTGCATGACAAGCTGTCTCAACCGCTTCTTCCCAAAAGTGCTTTGGCGTCTTGTATTCATCAAGCATCGTTCTTGCCATTTCGATGAGCGTCTGGTTCTTCCTCTCAACAACTCCATTTTGTTGAGGTGTGTACGTAGCCGAGAACTCGTGTGAAATCCCTTCTTCATCAGGAAAGGTGTTCACATTTGCGTTCTTGAACTCCGTTCCGTTGTCACTCCGAACCTTCTTGATCTTCACATCAAACTGATTTTGGGCCTTCCTAGCGAAGTTTCTGAAGATCTTCTGGACCTGCGACTTGTCATTAAGAAAGAAGACCCACGTAAATCTTGAAAAATCATCAACTATAACTAGACCAAAGGAATTTCCACCGAGACTCTTGTAGGCGTTGGGACCAAAAAGATCCATGTGAAGTAGCTCAAGTGGCCTCCTTGTGGTCATGATGTTCTTCACGGGATGTCTCCCTCCAACGTGTTTACCTGCTTGACAAGCACTGCAAAGTCTATCCTTATCAAATATGACATCGTTAACTTCAAGGATATGATTTCCTTTAATAAGCTTGTCAAGGTTTCTCATGCCAATGTGACCTAGTCGTCTATGCCACAACCAACCTTTTGAGGATTTAGAAACAAAGCAAGTTTTAGGTTGTGCCTTTTTAGAGAAATCGACAATGTAAAGATCACCTCTACGCATACCCGTAAAGACCATTTTATGATTGTCTCGACGAAATACTTGGCAATCTACCTCAGTAAATAGGACATTCAAACCGAAATCAGCAAGTCTAGATACTGAAAGTAAGTTGTAGCCAAGAGATTCAACGAGCATGACATTTTGAATGGAACTATCATGTGAGATGGCCACCTTACCAAGGCCAACCACTTTACCCTTTGAATTATCACCAAAGGTGACATATTTTCGAGGGCCATCATTTTCAGCAAGCTCACGAAACATCTCTTCATCTCCGGTCATATGATCAGTACATCCACTATCAAGAACCCATTCCTTTCCTCCTGATTCATATCCCCGAAGATTTGCCATAAGACCAAAATGTCTCATTGCATCATCAAGATCGAAGTCACTATCATCATCATCATCATAATATTCATGTTCATCATGATCTTGTGACTCATCATTTCCTAGAGAGGGTAATTCATTAGATAAATGATCATCAAAGTGGTCACTTTTATGAATTCTTATAGCTTTGAATATGATATCGTTAATGATTCCAACATCTCCTTTAGCATGCTTAAGATTGGCAAGTTCAAAAAGAGATTTACCAAAACTAGGATCACTAGAGTTCATCTTACTCAAGGCAATAGATTTATGGAGAATTTCATCCAAAGTTTTCAAGGAATAATCGGGAAATCATTCCTCAAGAAATTTCCATATGGTATAGGCACAATTGTGAGTAGGCAAACTAGCAATCAAATTTTTGGGCAATCCTCTAATGATGAGCTCAATCGTTCTAAGATTGCGAATCATGTCAATATCTTCATCTAGGGTAGGATGCAAAGGATCAATATGAGGTGCACAAGGGCTAGCAATATACTTGTTCAAATGATATTGATTGAAGATTACAAGCATCTCATTTTTTCACTCATGAAAATATTTTTCATCAAGAATAGGCACTCTATGTCTAAGACTCCCTAGAGTAGACACATCCATCTTCCTCCAATGGTGATTAAACCAAGGCAATGGAGACCAATGCTCTGATACCAATTGTAGGATCTAGAAGTAGATGTGTCTAGAGGGGGGTGATTAGACACTTAATGCTAAAGTTGCAATTTTTAAGCTTTTTCGGTTTAAGTGGAGTTTAGGCACAATTTCAACACACACAATACATATCAAGCAAGCATGCAAAGAGTATATGAGCAGCGGAATGTAAAGCATGCAACTTGCAAGAATGTAAAGGGAAGGGTTTGGAGAGATCAAACGCAATTTGAGACACGGATGTTTTTCCCGTGGTTCGGATAGGTGGTGCTATCCTACATCCATGTTGATGGAGACTTCAACCCACGAAGGGTAACGGTTGCGCGAGTCCACACAGGGCTCCACCCACGAAGGGTCCATGAAGAAGCAACCACCTACAAAGGGTCCACGAAGAAGCAACCTTGTCTATCCCACCATGGCCATCGCCCACACAGGACTTGCCTCACTAGCGGTAGATCTTCACGAAGTAGGCGATCTCCTTGACCTTACAAACTTCTTGGTTCAACTCCATAATCTTGTCGGAGGCTCCCAAGTGACACCTAGCCAATCTAGGAGACACCACTCTCCAAGAAGTAACAAATGGTGTGTAGGTAATGAACTCCTTGCTCTTGTGCTTCAAATGATAGTCTCCCCAACACTCAACTCTCTCCCATAGGATTTGGATTTGGTGGAAAGAAGATTTGAGTGGAAAGCAACTTGGGAAGGCTAGAGATCAAGATTCATATGGTAGGAATGGAATGTCTTGGTCTCAACACATGAGTAGGTGGTTCTCTCTCAGAACATATGAGTTGGAATGGTGTATGCGTTCTGATGGCTCTCTCTTCGAATGAAGAGGAGGTGGAGGGGCATATATAGCCTCCACACAAAATCCAACCGTTACACACAGTTTTCAAATCTTGGTGGGACCGAATCAACAAACTCAGTCGGACCGAAAATGTAAACCTAGTGACCGTTAGAGATTTTCGGTGGGACCGACTGGATCAACTCGGTGGGACCGATGTGCTAGGGTTAGGGTAAATCCAAAACTCGGTTTGACCGATTACTCAAACTCGGTGGGACCGATTTGGGTAATAAGTGAAACTGAGATTTGGCCAAGCAAACTCGGTGGGACCGATTGCATATCTTGGTGGGACTGAGAATATTGCAATGGGTAACAGAGAGTTTGCAAGCCCATCTCGGTGAGACCGAGATCCCATCGGTGAGATCAAACTGATTAGGGTTTGGCAGTGGCTTATGACAAGTGAAACTCGGTGGCGTCGGATAGGAAGAATCGGTAGGACCGAGTTTGGCTTAGGGTTTAGGTCATATGTGGAAGTGGGAAAGTAGCTGAGGATTTTGGAGCATATCATTAAGCACATGAAGCAAGAGGCTCATTAAGCAACACCTCATCCCTCCTTGATAGTATTGGCTTTTCCTAAAAACTCAATGTGATCTTGGATCACTAAGATATAAAATGAAGAGTCTTGAGCTTGAAGCTTTAGCCAATCCTTTGTCCTTAGCATCTTGAAGGAGTTCCCACAACCTTTAGTCCATACCACTCCATTGTTGAACTTATCTGAAACATGCTAGATCGAAATGTTAGTCCAACAAGAGATATGTTGTCATCAATTAACAAAACCACCTAGGGAGCACTTGTGGTTTCAAACTCATTTTGGTAAATCGGCTTAGTAGTAAGGTGGACAGGATAACAGGATGAAACAAACATATATCTATGTACTATGGTCACTGTATTGTCCATATCATTCTAGTTTATGTTCCCTAATCAAGATAGAGACACAGTTCAACTCATATATTTTTAAGACACAGCAGCATAGATAGAATATAAGTGTGAGAAACTACACAGCATTGGCAACACTTGTAATGTGCATCACATGAGAACATAACTGTTTATACAACTTAAACTGAAATCAACATAGAGCAAGAAGTTAGAACAGTAATCCAGTTAAATAAATAGGTTTAAAACATACATGTTGCGCCATTGGAGTTTCAATTAGATCCTTCAAATTCAAAAGTAGTTGGTATGAGTAAATACAGTGATGCAATAGCAAAGGAGTATGGACCATAGCTACGGAATCTGACCTCAGAACAGTTGCTCTTCTGCTTTAAACGTGGAGTTTGGGTTAGCTGTGGTGGTCTTCGTGCTTTGGCCACTGCAGTAGCTTTACAAACTGCTCGTGTGGGGGTACTCTATGGTGGACATGGTGCTTCGTCAACTATAAGTGGGTTACTATCCGTTGGGGTTGCGGTTAGATGGGTTGTAGCTGGTTCTCTGCCCAATGGTGTAAGTGTGCAATCTAGAAGAGTTTTGATTATGTGTGGTGGGGCTAGTTTGTGGGCCAGTACAACCATGGTTCTATCTGCATCGACGGGTAGCACTGTCTTTTGTGAAGAAAGAGTTTTTGCTCCCTTGGATACTGCCATCACCCCCTCCAAATTCAAATGGCTGATAAACAAGAAAAGAAATTGAACATACAGACATTGTATGATAGACAGATGTGGTAATTCACATATATGTTGTCTAACCAAACATGACAGCATGACACAATTTCACATATATGATGCCTAACTAAACAGGATAGCATGACACAGTTTCAGATATATGATGGATAACTTAACAGGATATAATGGCATAATTCAACATATGATGAGTACCTAAACAGGATGACATGACAAAACTATATGATGTCTTTCTAAAATAGGTTGGGATGAAATAATTCACATACATGTTGTCTAAGTATATAGGATGACATGATATAATTGACATAATTGATTCATATACTAAGCAGCTGGCACTCGCATGTATGATCTCTAAACTAAGCAGATAGAATTCAATATTGTGCATATGATGTCTAAACTAAGCAATGCAAGACACCATATGCATCATATGAGAAATATAAACATTGCAACTTAGAGCATACACCTCAGGTGGGATATAGGACTGGTCATCTGTCTCTGAATCCTCCTCTGAGGAGCTCCCTGTAACCATCGAGATATATGCTTCAACAGGTACCATTGCTTGCTCTGAAGACCTTTTTTTCACTCCAGATTTTTCCATAACCGGCTCAAATGGCTGATACACACGAAGAGTAGTTCAATATACACAGATTGTCAACAAATGGAATACGTAATGAAAAAAAAGATGGCATGAGATAATTCACATATATGATGCCTGGCTCCATGGCGGTGCATAATTCACATATATGATAACTGGCTGAAAAACATGGCATTGCATAATTCACATATCTGATATAGAAAGCAAACAGGAGGCATTCACACAAAGCATGTCTAATCTAAGTAGATGGCATGGCAATGCAAGACACCATATGCATGATATGAGAAATATAACCCAGCCAAGTTAGAGCATGCACCTCGGGGGGGGGATACGACTGGTCATCTCTCTCTGAATCCTCCTCCGAGGAGCTATCTGTAACCAACAAGAAATCTGCATCGACAGGTAGAACTGACCGCTCCGAAGACCTTGGTTTCACTCCAGATTTTCCCATGACCGACTCAAATGGCTGATGCATAGGAAGAGTAGATGAATGTATAAACATTGTTGACAAATGGAATACATTATGTAAAAAATATGGCACGATACAATTCACATATACGATGACTGGCTAAACAGGATGGCATTGCATGATTCACATATATGATGCCTGGCTAAAGAAGATGGCATTGCATAATTCCCACATACTCCCTCCATTCCTAAAATATTTGTCTTTTTAGAGATTTCAAATGGACTACCACATACGGATGTATATGGACATATTTTAGAGTGTAGATTCACTCATTTTGTTCCGTATGTAGTCACTTGTTGAAATCTCTGAAAAGACAAATGTTTAGGAATGGTGGGAGTATGATATAGAAACCAAACAGGTGGCATTCACACAAAGCAAATCTAAACTAAGCTGATGACATATAAGATGTATAATGTAAGCAATGCAAGGCGCCATATGCATGATATGACCAACATCAGCATGCCAGGTTAGAGCAAACACCTCAGGTGGTAAACAGGCGTGGTCGGCTCCTTCTGAATCTCCATCTGAACATTTATCTTCCTTTGGAATACAATCTGGAAATGCAGGAGGGGGGGGGGACTTCGCCCACCATGGAGAGGCATCTGCATGACATTATATTCGCACACAACGGTCTTCTCTTTTTCTCTACATGTTCAGTACGATTGTGTACAATATCTGACATGCATAATAAAAAAATAGTTAGATTTTGTAAGGCCTAAGGGGTGCATGCAAAAATCAAGACTGATGGTAGCAAATGAGTGGATGGATCCAAAACTAATGATAGCAGGTAGATTATAGCTTTAGTTTAAAAAGATAGACAATGGATCATCTATTGTTTGTTGCCCACCCAACATGAACCACATAGAAGACCCGAGATGAACCAGATAGTAGACAGATACTATTCGTTGCTGGCTCGATATGAGACCCATGGGAAATTCAAAACTCAAGATTGAACGATAAAGTAGCAGGTAATAATAACCGATGTATAACGTAAGCAAACACGAAAGACTGTGATCTCTCTTCCGGAACTGTGTAGTCCTCAGGTTCATCTGCTCAGTCGATGATGGTAATGCAGTTGGCGTGGCTGCCGGGAACGGGGAAGATGATCTGAGGCGGCGAAAGGAAGTCTGCAGGGGGGATCTCTACTGCAGTGAACGCTTCTGTCGGTGGTGCACCTCAGGTGGGGTGGATGACGGCACGGCAGGAGCAGGACATAACACACAGAGTTTTCTTTGACGCCTATCTGAAAATGAAGTAAATCTGTAAGGGCTCCTTAGAATTGGAGGATTCTATAAACGCAGGGATAGGAAAAACATAGTAATAGGATAGGAATGCACGTGCAAAACAAAGCATTTGGAAACATAGGATTTCAGTCAACCTGGGTGTTTGGCTCACATGAATTGGAAGAACAGAGGAATGGAGAAACAAAGTGATGCGACGAGTGTACAACCTCTTTGGCATAGCCTTGTGGACCTCAGCATCATTGGGTTGGACGTGGAGGATGGTGATGATGCTGGTGTGACTGTCGGAGGCAGGGAAGAAGATCCGAGGCCTCTAGAGACGGCGCCGAGGGTACTGCTCCACTGTGATGGACGGTTCCGTCGTTGGAGCAGCTCCGCTAAGGTGTACGGCGACGAGGCTGAAGCATGACAAGACAGACAACGTTAATCTGAAGTGGGACCCTAATATCATCTACAATAGATGATGTAAAATACATCACCAAAAAGTGCTAGATGTAAAACACATCAGCCGCGCCACGGCCGCTCCGACAGATGATGTAAGTACTGTTCACTCTGAACTTAACTGAAGAAAATGAACTTCACAGTCGAAACTGAATTTTACTGTCGAAACTGATTGAACTAGTATCAGAGCATTGCAATAGATGTTTAGGGCATTCGAGCACTAGTAGCAGAGAAGCAGTGATCTAAATCAGCACATGCTCGAGCAGGGAACGCACTAGCAGAGAGCAAGTCGTGCAGTAGCACCGCGAGCGAGTGCTAAAGAAGCAACTCCTGTAGCTGCTAGAGGTCGTGCAGCAGTAGCGCAAGCGAGAGCAAGAGCAGAGCAGAAGCACAAACGAAAGCAGGAGCAGTGCAGCAGCGCGGCCGACAGCAAGAACAGAGACGCAACGCGAGCGAGAGCCGGAGCAGCTGCAGCTAGTGCTGTTGTGGAAGTCGCCGCCGAGGAAGCAACGACATGGGGGAGAGACGCCGTGGATGATGTGGCCGGCGATGACGCCGTCGATGGAGACACGCCATGTCTGCTCGGTATCGAGCACCGGCAGCCCCATGAGATCGAATAAAAGATAAAATGTAGCGGTGAGTGCAGAACCTCCTTGGTGGCGCCGAGTTGGCCTCGGCTTCATCAGTGGAATTGGTGAGGGTGCTGCGGTTCCGATGGGGTAGGTCAAGACGGCACTGTGGGGATTGAGGTGGCGCGATAGACGAGGCGAACGTCGGGGCAGCTCCTTGGAGGTGGAGGACGGGGCGGCTGATCCGGCGGGACGACGAGATTGACAACGGATCCTCATCCGGTGCGGTGGATGAGGGACGGCGAGCTGTTGCTTTGGATGACGTAGTCGGGGAAGAGTCTCCGACTGGGCGGCGGTCGGGAGGCCGACGGAGGAGCGTGGGGTTTCGCGGGTTTTGGCGGCCTCGGTGTACGAATTGGGGGGTGATGGGGGAGGGGGGAGCCAAGCTTAGGGACGTGCTTGTCCGAAATGTAGGGTAAGTTGCCAGCGTACCCCCACCGGTTTTGACACCCGCGACGTGGAGCTTCATTTCCAGCTGAGGGGTAGAAGTGGGATTTCGCGTGTATGGGCCGTGGGAGCGATTTCGGATGAGGAGGGAGTTCTCACGCGCATCCAAATTTCGGGATAACAAGGCGCGGCGCGGGTTGAAGAAGCGGGAGTTTCAAAGCGGGTGAGACAAAAGATATTCGAGCTTGAAAATTTCGGGATAACAAGGTGCAGATTCCTTGTTCGACAGAACAAACTTAACGTGTAAAAAAACAATTCATACAAGACACAAGAGAGTCATGTCCCCTTTTACTATATTGCTATAGATGCCATTGAAAAAACTACAAGAAAAATGTAAAAAAATCGGGAGAACAAGATTACCCTGCACAGTACCAAATTGATTTGCACTTCCCTCAACAACAACAAAAAACAAATAAATTCCCACCAAAGAAAGAGTAATGTCCCTTTTTTATATGATTATAGATGCCATGATATCGAATTTCAATTTTTGAATCCACGTTATGTTGAATTCGAATATATCATTAGGTGACCTCGCGGTTTATAATTGATGCAGTCGTACATTTTGATCTTCCATCATATATGAACATTTTACTCCACCATGTGAACATATATATTGTCATCTACCATATGGACTAAATTTGAATCAATTTTCCTTATTTGAATACGATCGTTGTCAAGTTATACAATAATTTAAATATTATCTTGATAACAAAAAACATACATATAGCAGTAATCATATTTCACTATGAACTACATGTACCATACGCTCTCAAATTTTAATATTTGTATCCATTTTATGTTGAATTCAAATCATAGTACATTATTGGTCTAGGTAGTGAGATGTTTGGGATAATCTAAACCCTATTTTCATACGTATAATTTTTGGCTGAATTGGGACAAGTTTTGGTATAAGCCTCTTGCAAAACCGGAGATTCTCACAACAAGCCTCGTGGTTCCGAGAGGGAACGTGTCACCTTTGTGTGCGAAACGATATACGCTGCCTCCCCCTAATTTTATTTACAGAGGCAACATAGAACTATATTAGTGCCCTGTTAAATTTTGGAATTATTTAGGGTTCATTTGGCCTTTGTATACTTTAATTGAGTTTCTGGACTTTTAATGTGCATAATCTAAATATGAATTGCATGCACATGCTCCGGTGCACCAAAGTGGGTTGAAAAATCACATGTGTGTCCTTGGTTGAATTCCTAGGTCCCATGGAAGAAATGAGAATGAAATTCAAACATCTGGGCGTCATGACTCGGCCGAGAACATCGAGAAACTTTGATTTTAAATTCATGTAAATCCAAAACTCGCCTGGAAATCACGAAACTTGGCATGGTGTCATGTCATGGCACTAACATGTTGTGGTAAAAAATTGGGCCGATTTGGAAGCTCGTGGTTCTAAGAGGGAACGTGCCACCTTTGAGTGTGAAACGATATACGCTGCTCCCCCTTGAGTTTCTTAACAAAGGCAACATAGAACTACGTTAGTGCCCTGTTAAATTTTGGAATTATTCCGGGTTCGTTTGTCGTTTTTTATACATTAATTGAGTTTCTGGTCATTTAATGTGCATAAGTCAAATTTTAACTACAAGCACATGCTCTCGTGCACCAAAGTTGGTTGAAAAATCACATTTGTGTCCTCGGGTGAATTTCTAGGTCCCATGCAAGAAATGAGAATAAAATTAAAACATCTGGGCATCATGCCTTGGTCGAGAACATTGAGAAACTTGGTTTTAAAATTCTTGTAAATCCAAAACACGTCTGAAAATCATGAAACTTGGCATGGATGCCATGTCATGGTACTACCATGTTGGGGTAAAAAAATTGGCCGAATAGGAACAGATTTTGGTATAAGCTTCTTGCAAACCGAAGCTTCTCTCAAGAAGGCTCGTGGTTCTGAGAGGAAACGTGTCACCTTTGAGTGCGAAACGATATACGTTGTCCCCCTTGAGTTTATTTACAAAGGCAACATAGAACTACATGAGTGCCCTGTTAAATTTTGTAATTATTCCAGCTTCGTTTGGCCTTATTTACACATTAATTGAGTTTTTGGTCATTTCATGTGCCTAATTCAAATTTGAACTACAAGCACATGCTCCCGTGCACCAAAGTTGGTTGAAAAATCACATTTGTGTCCTCGGGTGAGTTTCTACTCCCTGCTTCCATCTATATAGGTCCTAATGCATTTTTCGAGGCTAACTTTGACCAAACTTTAGAGCAATAATATATGACATGCAACTTACACAAAGCATACCTTCAAATTTGTATGTCAAAGGAGCTTCCAATAATATAATTTTCATAGTATACATATCATGTGCTATTAATCTTGTCAATAGTCAAAAGTTGTCTTGAAAAACACATTAGGCCCTATATAGATGGAAGGAGGGAGCAGGTCCCATGCAAAAAATGAGAATATAATTCAAACATCTGGGCACCGTGGCTCGGTCGAGAACATTGAGAAACTTGGTTTTAAAATCATGAAACTTGGCATGGTGTCATGTCATGGTAGTACCATGCCATGGTAAAAAAATTGGCCGAATAGGAACAAATTTTGGTATAAGCTTCTTGCAAATCGGAGCTTCTCTCAAGAAGGCTCGTGGTTCTAGGAGGGAACGTGTCACCTTTGTGTGCATAATTCAAATTTGAAATACAAGCACATGTTCCAGTGCACCAAAGTTGGTTGAAAAATGAAATGTGTGTCCTCGGGTAAATTTCTAGGTTCCATGCAAGAAATGGGAATGAAATTCAAAATTCTGGGCGTCGTGGCTGGGTTGGAAACATTGAGAAACTTAGTTTTTTAATTCCTGTAAATCCAAAACACGCATGAAAATAATGAAACTTGGCTTGGTGCCATGACATGGCACTAACATGCTGTGGTAAATTTGCAGCCCGATTTGCGAAGGCGCACACATTAACAGTCAACAAAGTCATTTTGGAACAAGTGCTGTCACGTTACAATCGGAAACACAAGTATTATTGAAACGGTGGGCATTCTACTTACTAGTACCATTTACGTGCCGCCACGCGTCCCCATTTTTTATTAGCTAGGAGGCGCCGTGCAGGGTAGCTGTTTGAGTACGAGAGGCGTGCGATCAGACCCCTGCGCGTGCTTATAGGGAGGAGAGCCCTTTGACCTCCATCTGCCGTCCATCTCTCTCCCAGGGTCTCCATTAATGGCGCCCGAGCCTCTGTTTAATGGCGTGGCTATGTCTCACTCGACTGAGATTTAAGAGAGAAAAAAGAAAATCTGAAAGCACGGATCTTGATGTAAGATCCGACGGACCTATATAGCATCTACTGCGACTTATAGCAAGACTGATGAATATATAAGGACGATTATTTTTTTTATCAAAGAAGGGCTTGCCCCTTCCGATTTTCATTACTGAAAACCACAACAATTCACAAGAAGTTCAGCACAACTCTAGCCTAACACGAAGGACTAAAAGCTACCAGATTGAAATCGCAACATCCCAAGAGGCCAACAAAGGCCAAACATCTGTGCTAGAACCCAACATTTCACAACAGACGACACAATCCACATCCTAAACCAATTATTACATCAAAAGAAACCAGGAAACTAGTCTCCGCGGCAAGTGGCGGTGAGCTCTTTCGTGTCCTCAAGACGCCGCTTGAGAACATCCACGGATTCCTCCACCAGCCTTTGGCGTTCTTTGCGGAGCATGTCATTCTCGTCCACAAGTTTCTTGACGATGACGCCGGTCCTCTTCAACAAGGCACTGGCCTCCTCCTGCTGGTCTGCACTTCAGACGATCTTCGCCCTCAGCAGGTCGCGCTCGGCTCGGAGCCTCTCATTGCCCTCCCTTAGTTGCCGGATGACGCCGGTAGCCTGTTCAAACGAGGCTTTCATGTCGTCCTGCAACCTCGCCCAGCCGGAGATCTGATCCATCTGGCTATGGATGATCGCATGCATGCTCCTGTAACAGTCGTCGCCTGCCCGCGAGAAATTTTCCCAAGCCGCCGCGGCGCGGCGGGACATCTCTGCTGCATTCGTGGCGCTGCGGGACATCTCTGCTGCTTCCGCGGCGCGGCTGGACCAGTCTGCTGCATCAATGGCGCAGCGGGACCTCTGTGCTGCTTTAGCGGCGTGGCGGGACCTCTGTGCTGCTACTTCCGCACGGCGGGAGATGTCGGCTGCTCTCGCAGCGAGGCGGGACATCTCTCGTGCTTCCGCTTCCATGCTCGCCTCTCCCTGGTGGCAATCTCTCAACCCAGAACTCACGCTGGCCATGGCAGACGCAAGGGAAGGATGCTGAATGACTTGTTTGTTTCTGTGGATGAGGAGTTGAGGAGGAATGTGCAGTCATCTTGGCATACTAGTATTTATAACCGAGTACTAATACGCTCCTAAGTGGGAAATCGTTTAGGTTGTGATCGGTGTGAACAGGTTTGCAATTCAATATAGTTCCCTTTTGTAAGGCCCCGCTTTGGAAAGGTGCATGCATGCAACCATTTCATTGGTTGCATTGAAAGCCGTTGTTGTTGGTGCCATGGCTGAAAAATTAATATACTTCATGCGTGGTTTTTCATTGGCTGCATGCATGTGAGAGAGTGCATTGGGAGTGAAATGAAAGAATTAATGTGAGAAAATTACTATGTGTCTTGGTCTAAGAGAAATTGTCTTTAGGCCTAATAAACCCAGACGGAGGGAGTAGCGTGGTACTAATACGCTCCTAAGTGGGAAACCGTTTAGGTTGTGATCGATGTGAACAGGTTTGCAATTCAATACAACATGGTACTAATACGCTCCTAAGTGGGAAACCGTTTAGGTTGTGATTGGTGTGAACAGGTTTGCAATTCAATATAGCGTGGAGTAATTTGCAATTCCAATTTTAGTTTTTCCATTTTATAAGGCTCAATTTGGTTGTTCCCCAACACATGTTCATATTCCAAGGTGCATTAAATCATTGCATGCAAGTATTAAGAGAAAATTGACCAATGCATGTACTTTATGCATGCATGCATTGCAATTAATGCATTGATAAACATAACTTTTTGAGAAAAACAAGAGCATTAATTAGGTGCTTTTGCAAACTACAAAAAATATTCCACCACTCACCAACTTGGTTGGCGAGATTTTTGAATTAAGCACTATAAACCGGAAAGGAGGGAGTACTGCTGTGTACGTGCAATAACTGGCACCGTCGTATACATATCTTACGGTTAATGGGGCGTTCGACAGGAATAGCCGCGTGGCGAGCTCTAGGCTAGTCTTTTTTTCAGACGCATTAAACCTATCTCTCGGGACTTCTCGCATGCACCATCATGCCACCCACAAAAACTTGTACTCTGAGTTTAGTAGTACGTTATACACGAAAGGAAGAGGTGCACGCACGCACTCGCCCTCTCACACACGCGTCTGTTTTTTCTCGAAAAGGAGGATGATGACCCCTGGCCTCTGCATCTGGGAGTCACACACGCTCTGTAGCTACGAATTGTAGTGTTCTCAACCATCCAATTGGCTCTATCATGGATGTACCTATATACTAAAACATGTCTAGATACATCTATATTTTGACAAATGGAAGGCATGTATTGTGGAACGGAGGGAGTGCTTGTCATCAAAATGGATAAAGAGGGACGTATCTAGAACTAAAATACGTCTACATACATCTCCTTTTATCCATTTTGATGACAAGTAGTACTTCTTACCCAAAGGAACTTTATATCCAACAGACACAAAGGGGCTGTTTGGTTTGTGACTAACTTTGCCAAAGATTGCCACACCTAAGGTTAGGCAAGTTTGACCAACTTAGGTGAGTGTTTGGTTCAAGCCACACCTTAAGCAAGCCACACTTGGACCCCACATGTCATACACACAAAAAGTGTGGCAAGATTCCCTTAGGCTTGCCAACTTGTGGATCTTATTTTGATGAACTAACCTTAGTCAAGTTTGGCAAAAATGTGTGGCAAACTATGGCAATGCTAGTCCTAAAACCAAACAGCCCCAAAATATCCGTTCGACTGTTGGAAATTACTGATCTGATGTTGAAGTAATTGCTGCATCGCCACCAAAACCCACCATTTCTTAAGCTAAAGTAGACCAAGGTAATACCTATATTAGCATATTACTAAGATAAACAGAAGGCACTGTAGAAACATTTAGGACGTGAGCTTGTCAATCTGAATGTGGAGGGACACAAGCTTAGCCCCGGCCAGCAGCTTGGGCGGAACTGTCAAGAAGGTCAGCTCCTGCATGTCGACATCGCCGGGATCCTTGCTGCTTGTCACCTCCATTTCCACCTTGACGGCATCGGTTGTGCCTTTGGGCTCCCCCGACGGGCCGTTCGCCCACAGCTTGGCCACGTAGTGCGGCAGTTGGGACGCCCCCTCTCTGATGCAGACGACAGACATGGTGATACGCACGCCGATGTCGAGCATGCCGCCGACCAAGAAAAACGCACGGCGGTCCTCCTCAGCGAACAACAAGAGCCGTGGCTCCGACAGTGGCACTTGCAGCTGGAGCACCTTGTCATACTGGATCCTGTGCACGGGCATGGGATGCGCGGTGCTGATGTGGTGGTAGAGCACCGGCGGTGGGCCTTCGTAGATGCAGATGGGCACGGGGCATTTGCAGGGCGTGAGAGGACACACGCTCTGGTGATCGGCGAGCTTGTGGTAAGTGACGTAGAGCCCATAACCATCATGCGGGCACTCCACCCTCACCGACAAAAGGACGGAGTCCACCGTCGTGTTCCGCACGTCGAAGCCACCGCCGCGCTCGCACTTCTGGCACTGCCGCTAGTTCCCGGGGCGCTCGACAGGGCAGTCCATGCAGGCCAGGTGCCCTCCCTTGCACTGCAAAAATCAATCAAACATCACATCAATCAAGAAACCTGCACCTTGCGCAATCAGCCGAACGGACAAGCTGTATTCGAACCTCATACACTAGAGGCATCAAGGGGCGGAGGCACAAGGGGCAGTGGAGCACAGTGAGGTCCATCGAGACCTTAGAGAGCTCCATCGTCGTGTCCTGTTCAGTCTGCATGATCTCGCCCTCCTCGTGCACAACCATCTCTCGACTTGGGCCGGGGTATTACAAAGCTTTACCGTCACATATTTTATACTACTTCAAGGTGCATTAAATCAACACATGCAAGTACTCCCTCCGGTCCTTTTTACTTCGCACATTAGCTTTATCTGAAATCAAAGTTTGCTAAGTTTGACCAAATTTATATTAAAAAATATTAACATCTATAACATCTAATAAATATAATATGAAAATATATTTCGAGATGGATCTAATAATAAATATGTTGTTATGTGAATGTTAATAATTTTTTGTATAAATTTGGTCAAAGTTGGATGAGATTGACTTCAGAAAAACCTAATATGCAGAGTAAAAAGGACTGGAGGGAGTATCAAAAGGAGAGTCATGGCATGCATGCGTTGTAATTAATGCATCGGTAAACGCAAATTATTGAAATATATCGAGTGTAGTGCTTTGATGTGTCACGTCAACTCGTACATCAACGAGAAGTTTGATTATCCTCTCCCTCGCGGACTTAACTGCACCTGCCTTTGGCTGTATGACAGGTTGGCCACACACCTGTTGGGCCCACCTATCATACACGCAAAGGCAGGAGCGTCCCTCCCTCGCCCATGAGCGTGGTGGCTGGCAAGACTAGGAGAAGCTTTCGCTACACGCTCTCCCTCCCGCACGCGGTGGACATGCAACAGTTCAATCGGTGTCAGATGGCCAGAAGTGTACTGTAGTACTCCTCCAGTGCAGTAGTACTCCATTATTGTTCGACTTCCCGAAGAGGTGAAGAGCCAAGTGCAACCCGGACGCTCGTATGGCAGTTTCATGTGTAGAGTAGTCTAGGATAGCGTGTACCGTGCATGTAAGCTTAAAATCATTGGGGTCGGCTCCATGCTATGTGGCCGTCTTGAAGTTTTAAAAAAAATTAAAATAGTCTTCTGGCCCTACCTGACACCCTGGTGATTGTAGTTTGCACGCTCATCTGGTCAAGACAGGAATATATATTTTAATTTGTTTTTTTCGAAAAGGGGGACTCCTCGGCCTTTGCATCAGAACGATGCATACGGCCACATATATTTTAATTTGTGGTGGGTAAATGTTAGAGGTTGCAGCAAATATATTGTACACTGTGGGTCTTTCAGCCAAGTTTAGAGGCAAGCATGTGGGGCCAGTGCTATGATGTGTCGCGTCAACTTGTACAACGAGGAGAAGCTTGATTTTACTACACGCCTTCTCCCTCACCCATGCACGTGGTTGCCTGCAAACGAGGACATGCTTTTGCTTGGTATTACTTCTACAACAAGCTATCCGTCCCGCTCGCGGTGGAAGGACATGCATCAGTGGATTCGACACTGTAGAAGTAGTAGTAGTAACATCATTGTTCGTCTTCTTGAAGAGGCAAAGAGCCAAGCGCAAACCGAATGTTGCAGTTGCGAACATTGGAGCACGCATATAGCCAGACTCTTGCATGAGACAAAATTGCTATGTGAGCCCACTATTGTACTAGTACGTACAACTACTTGCTAGTATAGCCCCACCACTCCAATCCATCTACTCCCAAGTCTCTGCGCAACACTGCTCACTCCAATCCAAGACCAAGTGACCAGAAGCCACAAGCACCTATGGAGGCGATGGACGCGAGCAGCAGTCGGCTGTGCCAAATCATCCAAGGCGCCGGCCTGCAGCCCTGCACCGCGCAGCGTTTCTAGACGGTGCTGGCAACCGCAGGCATCGTTCACACGGTCATCGCCGCCGAGGGAGGAAACCCACAGCTACCGGAGGGGCCCGATCCTCTGCCCGTGCCGTTCTCTCCGACACAACACCGGCTCGGAGGTCCTCCGACCCTTCTTACTCCCTACCATATTATCCGCAGATCCGACCTACCGCCGCCGACATCCCGGCGACCCTCAGGTATAAGTTCTTCGAAAGCGGCCTTGCTCTACTGCCCCAGCTCCCCACGTGTCTGCATGTGCATCTTTTTCTACTCCCATCAGCTCTTCCAAAGCCACCTAAATTTTTAGTATTATTAGAGGTAAAGCTACTTCATGCATTCGAATCTAGGGCTTTGTTCAAACAATGAAGAAAGGGGGGAAAGTTGTAGCATGAATCTAGGACTTGATTCAAAGAGGAAATAATATGGTGAAAGTAGTAGAGACCGATACCCAAACGGTCTCTTGGTTGAAAAGGGAAATAGTGGGAAAACGCGGTACAAACTGGATAAGGAACATATCTATTATTGGTTGAAAAAAGGATAGAAAGTGGCGGCTGGTGGACAAGTCAACAGAGTATGTCCAGGATTAGATTTGCTGCCATCACATAGTAAATGGTCTCCAGGATTAGATTTGCTGCCCTCACATAGTAAAAGGTCTCAGGATTAGATTTGCTGCCCTCACATAGTAAAAGGTCTCAGGATTAGATTTGCTGCCCTTACATAGTAAAAGGTCTCCAGGATTAGATTTGTTGCCCTCACATAGTAAAAGGTCTCCAGGATTAGATTTGTTGCCCTCACATAGTAAAAGGTCTCCAGGATTAGATTTGCTGCCCTCACATAGTACGAGGTCTCCAGGATTAGGTTTGCTGCCCTCACATAGCATGAACAAACTCGGCATCACCACTTTATGCCTCCTTGTAGGTACATTGTGCTGATGCGTCCACTATCCCATGTCCTTATACCAACCTTTTGCTGTTGTTAATGTAAGGGCGCATGTAAAATGAAGCAATCACACTGTTACCTTAGGGACATGTCTAACCAGTGTTATTGTTAATCTAATGCCTCCAGTGATAAGATGCAATTAAACTGTGTTACAAATGGCACTCCTGCTATTTTCCCCAGTATGATAAGTAAGTTGCTCCTTTACGCTGCTGAGTGTCCTGGTGTCCCCACGGTCCCATGCCCTTAAACCAACTCTTTAGCTACTGTTGATTTACTGTGTCTGGTAAACAAGCAATGCCACCATTAAAGTAATCCCATATTTGAGGAATCTCATTGTTGATCGTAATGCTTCTGGTAACATGAAGCATTGCTAACGTTTTAAAATTTCTGATGTCCTTGCGTGATTGCCATGAACATAATTAAGATGCTTCTTTTCATTTTGTATATGTTTCGTATATTCTTATTGACCAACAACTGTTTACTTTCTATATTTTTGTGCAGATAGGGATATCCATTTCACCTTGTTGCTATTGTGACCTTTTGGTGAACTGCACAAAACACTTTTTTTGGAATGAGTGTCTTGTGCAGTTCAACTAAAATGTCACGTGGGCAACATCTCTCAATTTTGGTGGAACTACACAAAATGGGGATTGGAGTTTCCAAAATCTCCGTCAAGTTCTGCTGGTAATCTCGTGCAACATTTTATTAGCCTTTGCAAGATGGAGCCGTCACTGTCACCACAATGGCACTTTATTTTAGTGGAACTGCACAAAAGGATAAGAAAATTATAGTTGCACCTTACATGAGACGGACAGCCAACATTAGTGTTCCTCAATTTTAGTGCAACTACTAAAGAAGAACCTGCCAGCTCACAAGAGCAAGTACTTCTTGCTAGCTGAATGATGCAATCTTTGCTTCATTTCAGGTGAACTGCAAAAAAAGGCACATGAATTGAATCATGGAACTCCAGGCAGACCTCATCCAAGTAGATATGGAGGTTGAGTTCAAGGAGGCCGCTATTAAAGCGAAATCATGCTCTCATGTCTCCTTGTTTGTGCTGTGCAAACATGCTGTGCAAACATGAATACTCAACTACAGATGTTGTGACGGTCAAGAGCATTCGCCAAGTTCTTCGATAGTATGACATGGCTAGCCAAGATGGATTTAATCCCGATATTCACTTTATCAAAAGGCTCTAATGGGTTGGTTCTGAATCTTGCAAGCTGGGAATCAGTGAGATGTGTAGGCATCTTTGTTGTACTTATTATTTGGATCTTATTTGTTGGTTCTGAATCTTGCAAGCTGGGAATTAATGAGATGTGTAGGCATCTTTGTTGTACTTATTATTTGGATCTTATTTGTTGGTTCTGAATCTTGCAAGCTGGGAAACACGACATGATGATGCAGAGGACAACAACCATAACAAACAATTCAAACTTGGTAGTATTATCTTTGTGAAAGTGCGACAAATGTGTTGATCGTGTGCGTCCTGAGAATAATAATTCTAATTGTTGTGCATGTTGATCCTGTGGCACTGATAGAACGGGCGAATGCATTGCTTGTTTTAAGTATAAATTTCTATTAAAGCTAATTAAATTTAAGTAAAGTGACCACTAACTCCTGTTACTACAGTACCAATACAGACCCGCTCGTGAACCGACGTGTGGCCGAGGGTGCATCTTCTGCCGGGCGTGCAGCGGACGAGGGAGGGGTAGTAACTGTTGTTGCCTGTACACACTCAACTTACTGTTCAATCTAGTTCCTCGAGAGCTGAAAAACGAACTGTTGCCGCTGCCTACACACTCGTTCACTCGAAGAGACACCAATGGCGATCCAAGGGGTGAGCCTGCTAGATATGGACTTCAGCAAGGAGTTCCCCTTTGAGTTCGCCGTTCAGTCCTATGGCTGCACCAAGTTGAATGTGATGTACACCAACGATACATACTCGGTGAAGCTCTGCCTCGCCTTAGTCCTATGGCTGCACCAGGTTCTGGAGCATTCAACCGTTTCATCGGCAGCGCCGACTGCACCTTCGCTACAGTGGAGAGAAAGAAGAACGTGACGATTCGGCCATCTGGTGCAACAAGCTTGTCGACATCCAGAAGCAATACAAGATCATCATCAACGGGAAGGAGAAGGACTCCGTGGTTGACCTCGCTGAGACCATCATCGACCCCTGATACGCCAACATGAAAGAAGACAACCTGAACACGTGGGAGGTACCTCTGAATCTAGCCTACATAACCTACGCGGCCAAGGACGCATACGCATGCTACGACATGTACAGGCAAATCTTGGACATGACCGCGTGTCTGCTTCCCGTAACCGACGAGTACACGGACAGACGCAGTGTCATGATCAAGCGTGCCAGGAAGGTCTAGATGTTGTACTTTATCTGTTTATAAGCACCTTTATCATCTGAGTGTTTCATGCATTAGCCTATGTATCATAATTATCTATTTTGTCCGAAATATTTCTTTTAAGAACCCATTAACCTGATTGCTTTTTTAGTGGCTATTTGCTTATGTATGTAAACTAGTTCACTTGTCCGTAAAAAAACTAGTTCACTCGGCTGTCGTGCTTTGAATCTCCTTCCTCCCAACATATTCCCCTCCTCAGGTGGACCCAGCAGGTCTCTGCATTTTCTCCCACTTTCTTTTTCGATGTAAACTGAGTTTTCTCCCAGTACTTTCCCCTAGAACCAACTCAACTGTCCCACGTTTAGCCTAAAAAATAATAATACCCCACGTACTATTAACTCATCAAATTAAAATGATATTTTATTTCGTAAGTTGAAAGTTCTTACAAAATAATAATAATAATTGTTTATATATAACTTGGCAAGTTATCTCCTAGTGATTGCATACATAAGCTTGCAAAGATTTTACTGACGTGCAATCATGTGTTTATGTTTTTATAATATTTCTCCATCTAGCCCAACTTGATATTTTCACCAAGCCCAGCAAGTCCACGGATTTCGAGAAAAATGCAAATGGGATTTAAACGGGCTGCATAGATGCTACATCATTGTTTCACCCAGTCCACCAAATGGACTGGCTGACATGTGGGCCAGTAGGTCGAAGCCTAAGAAGGCGTTGGATTTACATCCAACGGTTGACATTCTTCTTCAATCTCTCGTCTTCTTGCTCCAGCCGCCCTACTACTCCCACCGCTGGCCAGGGCATCCCTCTACTCACCCACACCCCTATTATTCTGCGGTGACGACAGCCTCACGCCGCAGCCGAACCAGTGAACCCTCGTACTCCTCTCCGCGTGGGCATCCACTGCCGCGTCTTCCCCGGCTCCGTGTCGTCCCCTTCCTAGGCCTCGCTGTCGTCCACCGCCTTGGTGCTCTCAGCGCGGCATGGTCAATGTGGTTAACGGCCGACTTCCATCGGAAGAGTACTGTACGTGGAGAGGCTGACAGCTAGGTCCAAGGCCACAACCCAGTTTTTTTGTGATTTGCCAAGTAAGTCGCTTTGTCAGGCTTGTTGGGCTACAAATCTTTAACGAGGAGAGCTTCATTCGGCTGGTCGAGAAAATGGCCTATCAGTAATGAGAAATTGGCTGTACATTTTTAAAACACATCAAACCGGCAATTAGTTTCAAATATCTTTTTTTCCATTTCGAGATTTTAAATTACATTAATTTATATGCGTGGAGAATTTGTTGGATTTTATATTGATATATATTTATTTTTAAAATCAGTTTGAATGTGAGTCGAAATTTCGGGATTAAAAACAGTTCGGACCGCACCAAAATATGCAAAATTTCGTATAATTTTATAACCGTGGCCACAATATGGGTTGTAATGCTAACAAAAAGAATATGGGCTCCAAAAAAACCTTAAGAATTAGCAAATGGGCTATAAATTATTAGAAATAATGGCAGATGGGTTGTATGTTGTTTTCCACAGATTTGAGGCTTTCCTAAAAAAAGGTTGACACACAAGCAGTGACTATTGGATGTCCATCGAACGGCCGTCGTGCTTCTTCAATCTCTACTCTTCCTGCTCCAGCCGCTCAAACAAGTGCCGGCGGGACTGCTTGCTCCCTCCTCCCCACGGCCGGCTGTGCTACCGTGCAGGCCTCACCGCCCCACCGTACTCGCATCACTGGCCTAGCCATCCCTCTACTCACCCACACCTGCTGTTATTCTCTGGCGATGGCAGACGAACCAGTAAACCCTCATACAGTCGTACTCCCGTCCATGTGGGAAACAACTGTCGAGTCTTCCCTGCCTCCGTGTCGTTCCCTTCCTAGGCCTCGCAGTCTTCCACCGCCCTGGTGCTCTCGGCGCGGCCTGGTCAACATGGTCAACGACCGACATGCATCTGAAGTGGACTGTACGTGGAGAGGCCGACAGCTGGGTCCACGGCCGCACGCAAGGAAATGCCTCCTTATTACGCGCAAAATAATGATTCCTCCACCTGACATCAGGGACCCACCGAAAGGGCCTCTGTATTTCGCGAAAAAAACGTTACCGCCGCTGACAGCTCGGACCCACCAGCTATATCTTCGCACGCAAGGAAGTGCGTCCTTATTACGCACAAAAAAATGAATACTCCCCCTGTTAGCTGGGACCCAGTATAGTGGCAGGCTGACTTGTGGGCCTACTAAGTTGACGGGGACGCAGGGCTTTGTCAACTTAGTCAATATGCATGATTCTAGCTCCAGTGACCGTACGATGTCCATCCAACGGTTGTAGTGCTTCTTCAACCTCTGGTCTTCTTGCTCCAGCCGCCCAAACCAGCGCCGGTTGTGCCTCGTGCTCCTGCCTCCCGTGGCCGACTGCGATGCGGCAGAGGCCTCACCGCCCCCTACTAATCCCACCACTGGCCAGGCCATCCCTCTACTCACCCACACCCCCTGTTATTCTGTGGCGACGGCAGCCTCACACCGCAGCGAACCAGTGAACCCTCGTACTCCTCTACGCGTGGGCATCCACTGCCGCGTCTTCCAAGCCTCCGCGTTTTCCCCTTCCTAGGCCTCGCCATCGTCCACCGCCCTGGTGCTCTCGACGCGGCGTGGTCAACGTGGTCAAGGAACGGCTTCCATCGGACGTGGACTGTACGTGGAGAGGCTGACAGCTGGGTCCACGGCCGCAGCAAGGAAGTGCCTCCTTATTACGTGCAAAATAATTATTCCTCCACCTGACAGCGGGGACCCACCAGATGGGCCACCGTATTTCACGGAAAAAACGTTTGCCCCTGACTGCTGGGACCCACCAGCTACATCTTCGCACGCAAGGAAGTGCGTTCGAGCATAAAAAAATGATTCATCCCCCCTGACTGCTGGGACCCACCAGCTACATCTTCGCAGGCAAGGAAGTGCCTGACAGTCGGGAGCCACTTGGTCGAAGCGTACGTAGCATTGTCATTCTGGTTGCGAACGTGTACGTACATATATACTGGTGGATGTAGAGGCGCGCACGTGCCACAGTAGAGGCGCGTACGTGTCGTAATAGAGGCGCGCACGTAGCATGTACACGTACGTACAGTGGTCAGGGTGCAAGAAAGAAAATACGGCCATGTATGCGTACACACGGGAAGGGTCTCGAACGCCTACTCGCGCATACGTACGGCCAGGGCTCGTGTGCATGGCTGGGTCGGAACGGAGAAACATCATCGTCGTCGTGTTCATGGGGAGGCAACGGAAGGCGTCGTGTTCATGGGGAGGCAACGAAATGCGTCGTGTTCATTGGGAGGCAACGGAATGCATGGGAGCCAACCAGCTGGGTCGGAACGGAATGCGTGGTCGTGTTCATCGGGAGGGCTTGGACGGAACAAGCGATGGAAACGACGCCCGGCATACCGCACAACGGAGGAAACGGACCTCCTACATTCAAAACAGGGTCCTGTTGATCGGGAGGGGTCTGGCGTACCGCGAAACGGAGGAAACGGACCTCCTACGGTCGAAACGGGGGTCCTATTGATTGGGAGGGGTGTGGCGTACCGCAAAACGGATGAAACGGACCTCCTACGGTCGAAATGGGGGTCCTGTTGATCGGGAGGGGTGTGGCGTACCGCAAAACGAACCAAACGGACTTGTGTTGGAGCACTACGGTCGAAACGGGGGTCATGTTCATCGGGAGGTGTGTGGCGTACCGCAAAACGGGACTCCACGGGATACTGTTCATCTCCACCGTCGACCTCCTCCAGCCTCCACGGGCTCCTATTCATCCAGCCTCCACCGTGCGCTACTCCACCGGCTACTGTTCAACCACCCCTCCACCGTCTACTTTTCATCCAGCCCTCCTCACCACGGGGTCCTGTTCAACCACCCCTCCACCATCTACTGTTCATCCAGCCCTCCACCACACCACGGGGTCCTGTTCATCCAGAGGCAACGCCACCGCTCACTGTTCATCCAACCCCCCCCCCCCAACGCTCACTGTTCATCCCAGAGGCAGCATCGATCGGCTTCAGTTAGCAGCAGTAGCGAAGGAATCGCTCGATCGGGTTCAGTTAACAGCCATCGATCGATCGCTCGGGTTCAGTAACACGTAGCCTACAGTGCAATCACTCGGGTTCACTTAGAGCCCAGCGCCTCTCTCGTGTTCAGTTAGAGCCCACACCTTGCACACACGCGCGTACGTGTATGAGAGAAACGCGCATCGCTCGGCCCCCGACCTCCCACCATAACCCGGAACTCCCCGAAATTTTCCTCCCCCTTGCTTCTACCATGGTTTTTTCCGTCATGGATGGCCCAAAGAATGTCATGCAGCTGCGTCTCCGGCCCGCCCAGGACGAAAAGCCCATTTTCTGTCATGATTTTTTTGTCATAGAAGTAGGAGCCCACCACATCTATGATGATACAGGGTTTTGTCACAATTATCATCATAGAAGTGGCATATGTATGACAAAAAAAATTCGTTCGGCCCAAAATGTCACGGATGTGTCTTTTTTTTGTAGTCCACTCCGGCGAGAGCGCGGCTGCAGCCTCCATGTGCGTGCTAACAAGCTACATGAGTGCGGCCGCAATCTGCGACCGGGCGGCCAAGGCAGCCCAAATGGCCGTTGTTGCTTCTCAGGTGGCAGAAGCAACATCTGCCTCGGGGATAGCAACTAGCGAGAGCGGCACACCAACTGTCTGTTCCACAGCAGCGGCCTTAGCCGTGAAGGAGGCCGCCCACGACCATGTCGAGGCTGTCCATGCCCAGCTCGTGGCGGTCACCGCACAAAACGAACGAAGCTTCTCTGGCAAGAGCCAGCAACCCATGGCCGAAGAGTTGGCAATCGCCGAGAGCATTCGAGAAGTCATTCATTCCTTCGCAGCATACCTTGCGACAATGGAGCCCATCCAAGCGCCGATCGTGGCCGCTGATACGTCTCCAACGTATCTATAATTTTTTACTGTTCCATGCTATTATATAATCATTCTTGGATGTTTTACATTCATTTTATAGTCATTTTGTATCATTTTTTGGTACTAACCTATTGACATTGTGCCAAGCGCCAGTGGTTGTTTTTGCATGTTTTTTACATTGCATGGAATCAATACCAAACAGAGTCCAAACATAGCGAAACTTTTTGTGGATTTTTTTGGACCAGAAGACATCCAATGGCCGGAGAAGCACCTAGAGTGTGCTCCAAGGAGAGCACAACCCACCAGGGCGCGCCTGGAGGCCCAGGCGCGCCCTGGTGGGTTGTGCCCACCTCAGTTGCCTCTCGAACCGCATCTTTACTCTATAAATACCCCAATATTCCACAAACCCTAGGGAGTTGACGAAAAGCAATTCCAGCTGCCGCAAGTTCTAGAAACCACCAGATCCAATCTAGACACCATCATAGAGGGGTTCATCATGTCCATTGGTGCATCTCCGATGATGCGTGAGTATTTCTTTGTAGACCTACGGGGCCGTAGTTAGTAGCTAGATGGCTTCCTCTCTCTCGTTTGATTCTCAATACAATGGTCTCTTGGAGATCCATACGATGTAACTCTTTTTGCGGTGTGTTTGTTGGGATCCGATGAACTTTGAGTTTATGATCACATCTATTTTTTATCAATGAAAGGTATTTGAGTCTTATTTGATCTCTTATATGCATGATTGCTTATAGCCTCGTATTAATTCTCTGATATTTGGGTTTTGTTTGGCCAACTTGGTCTATTTATCTTGCAATGGGAAGAGGTGCTTTGTGATGGGTTCGATCTTACGGTGCTTGATCCCAGTGACAGAAGGGGAACCGACACGTATGTATCATTGCTATTAAGGATAACAAGATGGGGTCTATGAAGGAAATATGCCCTAGAGGCAATAATAAAGTTGTTATTTATATTTCCTTATATCATGATAAATGTTTATTATTCATGCTAGAATTGTATTAACCGGAAACTTAGTACATATGTGAATACATAGACAAACAGAGTGTCACTAGTATGCCTCTACCTGACTAGCTCGTTGATCAAAGATGGTTAAGTTTCCTAGCCATGGACAAAGAGTTGTCATTTGATAAACGGGATCACATCATTAGAGAATGATGCGATTGACTTGACCCATCTGTTAGCTTAGCACTTTGATCATTTAGTTTACTACTATTGCTTTCTCCATAACTTATACATGTTCCTATGACTATGAGATTATGCAACTCCCGAATACCGGAGGAACACTTAGTGTGCTATCAAACATCACAATGTAACTGGGTGACTATAAAGATGCTCTATAGGTGTCTCAGATGGTGTTTGTTGAGTTGGCATAGATCGAGATTAGGATTTGTCACTCCGTCTATCGGAGAGGTATCTCCGGGCCCTCTCGGTAATGCACATCACTATAAGCCTTGCAAGAAATGTGACTAATGATTTAGTTACGGGATGTTGCATTACGGAACAAATAAAGATACTTGCCGGTAACGATATTGAACTAGGTATTGAGATACCGACGAACGAATCTCGGGCAAGTAACATACCGATGACAAAGGGAACAACGTATGTTGTTATGCGGTTTGACCGATAAAGATCTTCGTAGAATATGTAGGAACCAATATGAGCATCCAGGTTCCGCTATTGGTTATTGACCGGAGATGAGTTTCGTTCATGTAAACATAGTTCTCGAACCCGTAGGGTCCGCATGCTTAACTTTCGGTGACGATCGGTATTATGAGTTTAAGTGTTTTGATGTACCGAAGGTAGTTCGGAATCCCGGATATGATTACGGACATGACGAGGAGTCTTGGAATGGTTGAGACATAAAGATTGATATATTCGAAGCCTATGTTTGGATATCAGAATAGTTTCGGTTGAGTTCGGACATTTACCGGAGTACTGGGGGGTTACCGAAACCCCCCGGGGAGTATATGGGCCTTATTGAGCCTTAGTGGAATAGAGGAGAGGAAGGCCAAGGAGGAGGGCCCCCCCCAGCCCAATCGGAATTGGGTGGGGGTCGGCCCCCCTTCCTTCCTTCTCTCTCCCCCTTCCTTCTCACCTACTCCTACTAGGGAAAGGGGGGGAATCCTACTCCCGGTGGGAGTAGGACTCCCCCTAGGGAGCGCCACAGAGAGGGCCGGCCCTCCCCTCCTCCACTCCTTTATATACGGGGGAGGGGGGCACCCCATAGACACACAAGTTTATCTCTTAGCCGTGTGCGGTGCCCCCTCCATAGATTTCCACCTCGGTCATATCGTTGTAGTGCTTAGGCGAAGCCCTGCGTCGGTAACTTCATCATCACCGTCATCACGTCGTCGTGTTGATGAAGCTCTCCCCCGACACTCAGCTGATTCTAGAGTTCATGGGACGTCACCGAGCTGAACGTGTGTAGATCGCGGAGGTGCCGTACCTTCGGTGCTAGGATCGGTCGGATCGTGAAGGCGTACAACAACATCAACCGCGTTGTCATAAGCTTCCGCTTACGATCTATGAGGGTACGTAGATGATACATCTCCATCGTATCTATAATTTTTGATTGTTCCATGCCAATATTATTCAACTTTCATATAGTTTTGGCAACTTTGTATACTATTTTTGGGACTAACATATTGATCCAGTGCCCAGTGCTAGTTCCTGTTTGTTGCATGTTTTTTGTTTCGCAAAATATCCATACCAAACGGAGTCCAAACGGAATAAAAACGGACGGAGTTTTTTTGGAATATATGTGATTTTTGGGAAGTGAAATCAACGCGAGACAATGCTCGAGGGGCCCATGAGGTAGGGGGCGCGCCCCAGGGGGGCAGGCGCGCCCCTGACCCTCGTGGCCACCCCGTAAGGCGGTTGATGCCCTTCTTTCGCCGCAAGAAAGCTAATATCCGGATAGAGATTGTGTTCAAATTTCATCCCAATCGGAGTTACGAATCTCCGGGAATATAAGAAACGGTGAAAGGGTAGAATATGGGAACGCAGAACCAGAGAGAGACAGAGAGATAGATCCAATCTCGGTGGGGCTCTCGCCCCTCCCACGCCATGGAGGCCATGGACCAGAGGGGAAACCCTTCTCCCATCTAGGGAGGAGGTCAAGGAAGGAGAAGGAGGGGGCTCTCTCCCCCTCGCTTCCGGTGGCACCGGAGTGCCACCGGGGGCCATCATCATCACCGCGATCTTCACCAACAACTTCACCGCCATCATCACCAACTCTTCCCCTCTATGTAGCGGTGTAACCTCTCTCTTACCCGCTGTAATCTCTACTTAAACATGGTGCTCAACGCTATATATTATTTCCCAATGATGTATGGCTATCCTATGATGTTTGAGTAGATCTCTTTTGTCCTAATGGCTATTTGATGATCGTGATTGGTTTGAGTTGTATGTTTTATTATTGTTGCTGTCCTATGGTGCTCTCCGTGTCGCGCAAGCGTGAGGGATTCCCGCTGTAGGGTTTGCAATATGTTTATGATTTGCTTATGGTGGGTGGCGTGAGTGACAGAAGCATAGACCCGAGTAAGTAGGTTGTTTGCGTATGGGATAAAGGGGACTTGATGCTTTAATGCTATGGTTGGGTTTTACCTTAATGAATCTTTAGTAGTTGCGGATGCTTGCTAGAGTTCCAATCATAAGTGCATATGATCCAAGTAGAGAAACTATGTTAGCTTATGCCTCTCCCTCAAATAAAATTGCAATAATGATTACCGGTCTAGTTATCGATTGCCTAGGGACAAATAACCTTCTTGTTGATAAAAGCTCTTTACTAAAACTAATTTAGTTGTGTCTTCATCTAAACAGGCCCTACTTTATATTTACTTGCTCTTTATTATCTTGCATACCTATCCAACAACACCTACAAAGTACTTCTAGTTTCATACTTATTTCCGGTAAAGCGAACGTCAAGTGTGTGTAGGGTTGTATCGGTGGTCGATAGAACTTGAGGGAATATTTGTTCTACTTTTAGCTCCTCGTTGGGTTCGACACTCTTACTTATCGAAAGAGGCTACAATTGATCCCCTATACTTGTGGGTTATCAAGACCTTTTTCTGGCACCGTTGCCAGGGAGCAATAGCGTGGGGTGAATATTCTCGTGTGTGCTTGTTTGCTTTATCACTAAGTAATTTTTATTTGTTGTTCTTAGTTGTTCTCTATCTTTAGTTATGGATATGGAACACGAAATACCAAATAAATTAGGTGTACTTTCTGCTCATGGAGATGGGGAACCTCCTAAAACCCTCGATGCTGGTTATGTGAAAGATATTATGTACTACTTTAATAATCCTGGGAAAACCCCATTCAATTATGTAATGGGAGTAACGTTGGATCAACATGAATACTTTAGGGGTTATCGCTTGACACAAAAGGGAAGCTATTATGGGATCAAATTTATATATTGAAGTGGTATGCTAGACAACTATGCTCGGAGTGATTATACCTGTTGCTCTAGAATGAATTCTCCACACCTCCCCTTTTCATGCAAATTTAATGATAATGAAACCTTGGCTTCTTATGCTAGAGGTATATATGATTACTATGATGTGGAACAAATATAAGAATTTGTTGCTTTTATGGGTGCTTATGAAATTGAATCTATGTTTAAAGAGTTTGATGATATTGATGATGCTTGTTATAGATTTGAAAATTTAGCTATCCTCAAATATTGCTATGAGAATTATGAATACAATTATGAAATTAATGCACTTATTAAGAAAGTCTCCGCTGTCCAAGAAGAGACTAATATTTTGCAGGAATCTATGGAAGAAGAAGTTGATGACACTGTGAGTTCATTGGATGAAAAATATGAGGAAGAGAGCGAAGAACAAAAGGAGGAAGAGCGGATTGATCACCCGTGCCCACCTTCTAATGAGAGTAACTCTTCAACTCATACATTGTTTAATTCCCCTTCGTGCTTACCGAAGGATGATTGCTATGATGACTGTTATGATCCCTATGATTCTTTTGAAATATCCCTTTTTGATGATGCTTGCTATGCTTATGGCCAAGATGCCAATATGAATTACGCTTATGAAGATGAACTTGCTATAGTTCCTTATGTTAAACATAAAATTGTTGCTATTGCACCCACGCATGATAGTCCTATTATCCTTTTGAATTCTCCCGACTACACTATATCGGAGAAGTTTGCACTTATTAAGGATTATATTGATGGGTTGCCTTTTACCGTTGCACATGATGATTTTGATGAATATAATATGCATGTGCTTGCTGCTCCTACTTGCAATTATTATGAGAGAGGAACTATATCTCCACCTCTCTATGTTTCCAATATGATAAAATTGCAAGAAACTATTTATACTATGCATTGGCCTTTACTATGTGTGCATGAATTGTTCTTTTATGACATGCCGATGCATAGGAAGAGAGTTAGACTTCGTTGTTACATGATATATTTTACTTTGTGCTCACCACTGAATGCTAAATCATTGTTAATTAAAATTGGCTTTGATATACCTTGGGATCCGGGTGGATTCATTACTTGAGCACTATATGCCTAGTTTAATGGCTTTAAAGAAAGCGCTGCCAGGGAGACAACCCGGAAGTTTTAGAGAGTCATTTATTTCTGTTTTGTGCTTTTATAAAGTTTAGAAATAAAAATAATGTGCCATGGTTTTCCTTTACGATGTTTACATTTGCTTGATGGTTTGTATGGTGCAGGACAGAAACTTTGGATGTAGTGCGCGATTTTACATTTTTTGCTGGAACGTGAAATTGTTCTGATTCTTTTTGAACTGTCTTCCTATAAATTTTTTTATTTTTCCTAATTTTGGAAGAATTTTTCAAGTATCATAAGTATGGTGAATGTTCAGATTTTTACAGACTGTTCTGTTTTAGACAGATTCTGTTTTTGATGCGTAGTTTGCTTGTTTTGATGAAACTATCAATTTATATTAGTGGATTAAGCCACGAAAAAGTTATACTACAGTAGACACAATGCAAAAAAATTATGAATTGGTTTGCAACAGTACTTAGAGTAGTGATTTTCTTTATTATACTAACAGATCTTACCGAGTTTTCTGTTGAAGTTTTGTGTGGATGAAGTGTTCGATGATTAAGAAGGTTTCGATGTGAGAAGAAGGAAGAGAGGCAAGAGCTCAAGCTTGGGGATGCCCGAGGCACCCCAAGTAAATATTCAAGGAAACTCAAGCGTCTAAGCTTGGGGATGCTGGGAAGGCATCCCCTCTTTCTTCAACAAGTATTGGTATGTTTTCAGATTCGTTTCGTTCATGCGATATGTGCAATCTTGGAGCGCCTTTTGCCTTTAGTTTTCATTTTTATTTTATACACCATGCTGGTATGAGATAGTCCTTGGTTGATTTATAGAATGCTCTTTGCACTTCACTTATATTCTTTGAGTATGGCTTTATAGAATGCTTCATGTGCTTCGCTTATATCATTTGAAGTTTGGATTGCCTGTTTCTCTTTACATAGACAACCGCCATTTGTAGAATGCTCTTTTGCTTCACTAATATTTGTTAGAGAGTGGTCATATCTTTTTGAGAAAGAATTAAACTCTCTTGCTTCACTTATATCTATTTAGAGAGATGACAGAAACTGGTCATTCACATGGTTAGTCATAAAATCCTACATAAAACTTGTAGATCACTGAATATGATATGTTTGATTCGTTGCAGTAGTTTTGCGATATAAAGATGGTGATATTAGAGTCATGCTAGTGGGTGGTTGTGAATTGTAGAAATACTTGTGTTGAGGTTTGTGATTCTCATAGCATGCACGTATGGTGAACTGTTATGTAACGAAGTTGGAGCATGAGGTATTTATTGATTGTCTTCCTTATGAGAGGCGGTCGGGGACGAGCGATGGTCTTTTCCTACCAATCTATCCCCCTAGGGGCATGCGTAGTAGTACTTTTCTTCGAGGGCTAATAAACTTTTGCAATAAGTATGTGAGTTCTTTATAACTAATGTTGAGTCCATGGATTATACGCACTCTCACCCTTCCATCATTGCTAGCCTCTTCGGTACCGTGCATTGCCCTTTCTCACCTCGAGAGTTGGTGCAAACTTCGCTGGTGCATCCAAACCCCGTGATATGATACACTCTGTCACACATAAACCTCATTATATCTTCCTCAAAACAGCCACCATACCTACCTATCATGGCATTTCCATAGCCATTCTGAGATATATTGCCATGCAACTTCCATCATCATCATATACATGACTTGAGCATTCACTGTCATATTGCTTTGCATGATCGTAAGATAGCTAGCATGATGTTTTCATGGCTTGCCCGTTTTTTATGTCATTGCTACGCTAGATCATTGCACATCCCGGTACACCGTCGGAGGCATTCATATAGAGTCATATCTTTGTTCTAGATATCGAGTTGTAATATTGAGTTGTAAGTAAATAAAAGTGTGATGATCATCATTATTAGAGCATCGCCCAAGTGAGGAAAGGATGATGGAGACTATGATTCCCCCACAAGTCGGGATGAGACTCCGGACGGAAAAAAAGAGAAAGGCCAAAAAAAGAGAAGGCCCAAAAAAAGAAAAAAAAAGAGAAAAAGGGAGAAGGGGCAATGTTACTATCCTTTTACCACACTTGTGCTTCAGAGTAGCACCATGTTCTTCATATAGAGAGTCTCTTGAGTTATCTTTTTCATATACTAGTGGGAATTTTCATTATAGAACTTGGCTTGTATATTCCAATGATGGGCTTCCTCAAATGCCCTAGGTCTTCATGAGCAAGCAAGTTGGATGCACACCCACTTAGTTTCAGTTTGAGCTTTCATATACCTATAGCTCTAGTGCATCCGTTGCATCGGAATCCCTACTCCTCACATTGACATCAATTGATGGGCATCTCCATAGCCTGTTGATTAGCCGCGTCGATGTGAGACTTTCTCCCCTTTTGTCTTCTCCACACAACCTCCACCATCATATTCTATTCCACCTATAGTGCTATGTCCATGGCTCACGCTCATGTATTGCGTGAGGGTTGAAAAAGCTGAAGCGCGTTAAAAAGTAAGAACCAATTGCTCGGCTTGTCATCGGGGTTGTGCATGATGTGAATATTTTGTGTAAAGAAGATGGAGCCTAGCCAGACTATATGATTTTGTAGGGATAACTTTATTTGGCCTTGTTATTTTGAAAAGACATGATTGCTTTATTCGTAGGCTTGACGTATTATTGTTTTTATGTCAAATGATAGACTATTGCTTTGAATCACTCGTATCTTAATATTCATGCCATGATTAGATATGTGATCAAGATTATGCTAGGTAGCATTCCACATCAAAAATTATCTTTTTTATCATTTACCTACTCGAGGATGAGCAGGAATTATGCTTGGGGATGCTGAGACGTCTCCGTCGTATCTATAATTTTTTATTGTTCCATGCCAATATTATTCAACTTTCATATACTTTTGGCAACTTTTTATACGATTTTTGGGACTAACATATTGATCCAGTGCCCAGTGCCAGTTCCTGTTTGTTGCATGTTTTTTGTTTCGCAGAATATCCATACCAAACGGAGTCCAAACGGAATAAAAATGGATGGAGTTTTTTTGGAATATATCTGATTTTTGGGAAGTGAAATCAACGCGAGACGATGCTCGAGGGGCCCACGAGGTAGGGGGGCGCGCCCCAGGGGGGCAGGCGTGCCCCTGACCCTCTTGGCCACCCCGTAAGGCGGTTGATGCCCTTCTTTCGCTGCAAGAAAGCTAATATTCGGATAGGGATCGTGTTCAAATTTCAGCCCAATCGGAGTTACGGATCTCTGGGAATATAAGAAACGGTGAAAGGGTAGAATACGGGAACGCAGAACCAGAGAGATACGGAGAGATAGATCCAATCTCGGAGGGGCTCTCGCCCCTACCACGCCATGGAGGCCATGGACCAGAGGGGAAACCCTTCTCCCATCTAGGGAGGAGGTCAAGGAAGAAGAAGAAGGAGGGGGGCTCTCTCCCCCTCGCTTCCGGTGGCACCGGAGTGCCACCGGGGGCCATCATCATCACCGCGATCTTCACCAACAACTTCACCACCATCATCCCCTACTCTTCCCGCCTCTATGCAGCGGTGTAACCTCTCTCTTACCCACTGTAATCTCAACTTAAACATGGTGCTCAATGCTATATATTATTTCCCAATGTTGTATGGCTATCCTATGATGTTTGAGTAGATCTGTTTTGTCCTAATGGCTATTTGATGATCGTGATTGGTTTGAGTTGTATGTTTTATTATTGGTGTTGTCCTATGGTGCTCTCCGTGTCGTGCAAGCGTGAGGGATTCCCGCTGTAGGGTTTGCAATATGTTTATGATTTGCTTATGGTGGGTGGCGTGAGCGACAGAAGCACAGACCCGAGTAAGTAGGTTGTTTGCGTATGGGATAAAGGGGACTTGATGCTTTAATGCTATGGCTGGGTTTTACCTTAATGAATCTTTAGTAGTTGTGGATGCTTGCTAGAGTTCCAATAATAAGTGCATATGATCCAAGTAGAGAAACTATGTTAGCTTATGCCTCTCCCTCAAATAAAATTGCAATAATGATTACCGGTCTAGTTATCGATTGCCTAGGGACAAACAACCTTCTTGTTAACAAAAGCTCTTTACTAAAACTAATTTAGTTGTGTCTTCATCTAAACAGCCCCTACTTTATATTTACTTGCTCTTTATTATATTGCATACCTATCCAACAACACCTACAAAGTACTTCTAGTTTCATACTTGTTTCCGGTAAAGCGAACGTCAAGTGTGCGTAGAGTTGTATCGGTGGTCGATAGAACTTGAGGGAATATTTGTTCTACCTTTAGCTCCTCGTTGGGTTCGACACTCTTACTTATCAAAAGAGGCTACAATTGATCCCCTATACTTGTGGGTTATCAGTAGACAACATTCTCCCCTCTTGTTGCTATGCATCTCCTAGATGGATCTTGCGTGTGCGTCGGATTTTTTTTGAAATTACTGTGTTCCCCAACAGTGGCATCCGAGCCAGGTCTATGCGTAGATGTTATATGCACGAGTAGAACACAAAGGAGTTGTGGGCGTGGGTATATACATATTGCTTGCCGTCACTAGTTGATTCTTGATTCAGCAGTATTGTTGGATGAAGCGGCTCAGACCGACATTACGCGTATGGTTACGCAAGACTGGTTCTACCGACGTGCTTCGCACACAGGTGGCTAGTGGGTGTCTGTTTCTCCAACTTTAGTTGAATCGGATTCAATGAACATGGTTCTTTCTAAAGATCAAAAAGCAATCACTATACCGCGTTGTGGTTTTTGATGCGTAGGTAAGAATAGTTCTTGTTCAGCCTATAGCAGCCACGTAAAACTTGCAACAACAAAGTTGAGGACGTCTAACTTGTTTTTGCAGGGCATGTTGTGATGTGATATGGTCAGGACATGATGCTAAATTTTGTTGTATGAGATGATCATGTTTTGTAACAGAGTTATCGGCAACTGGCACGAGCCATATGGTTGTCGCTTTATTGTATGAAATGCAATCGCCATGTAATTGCTTTACTTTATCACTAAGCGGTAGCGATAGTCATAGAAGCAATAGTTGGCGAGATGACAACGATGCTTCGATGCTGTAACACCCTCGATGTGGCTATATCTCCCACGTGTCGGAGCACGACTTAGAGGCATAACCGCATTGAAAGCAAAGTCGCAAGTGGGGTAATCTTCACACAACCCATGTACTGAATAAAGGAAAGAGATACATAGTTGGCTTACACTCGCCACGTCACACAATAGCATAAATATCATTACATTCATCCAGATACAATCAAGGTCCGACTACGGAACCAAAATAAAGAACAACCCAAAATGCAACAAAGTCCCCGATCGCCCCAACTGGGCACCACTACTGATCGTCTAGAAAGGAAACGTAGTACCGTCGTGAGTCCTCATCGAACTCCCACTTGAGCTCAGTCGCATCTTCTGGAATGGTATCATCGGTCCTTGCATCTGGTTTTGGAAGGAATCTGTGAGTCACGGGGACTCAACAATCTCACACCCTTGCGATCAAGACTATTTAAGCTTATAGGTAGGGTAAAAAGGTATGAGGTGGACCTGCGGCAAGCACTAGCATATATGGTGGCTAACATACGCAAATTAGAGCGAGAAGAGAAGGCAAAGGCACGATCGATAAACTATGATCAAGAAGTGATCCTAGAACAACCTACGTTCAAGCATAATATGAGACCGTGTTCTCTTCCCGGACTCCGTCGAAAAGATACCATCACGGCCACACACTCTGTTGATTCATTTTAATCAAGTTAAGTTTCAGGTTTTCTACAACCGGACATTAACAAATTCCCATCTGCCCATAACCGCGGGCACGACTTTCGAAAGTTCAAATCCCTGCAGGGGTGTCCCAACTTAGCCCATCACAAGCTCTCACGGTCGATGAAGGATATTCCTTCTCCCAAGACGATCCGATCAGACTCGGAATCCTGGTTACAAGACATCTCGACAATGGTAAAACTAAACCAGCAAAGCCGCCCAAATGTGCCGACAAATCCCGATAGGAGCTGCACATATCTCGTTCTCAGGGCACACTTAGATGAGACATCCTACGAGTAAAACCAACCCTCAAGTTGCCCTGAGGTGGCCCCGCAGTCTACTCGGTTCGGACTGACACTCAGAGGAGCACTGGCCCAGGGGGGTTTAAAATAAAGATGACCCTTGAGTCCACGGAACCCAAGGGAAAAAGAGGCTAGGTGAAGAATGGTAAAACCAATGTTGGGCCATGCTGGAGGAGTTTTATTCAAAGCGGGCTATCAAGGGGTTCCCATTATAATCCAACTGTCTAAGGAACGCAAAATCAAGGAACATAACACCGGTATGACGGAAACTAGGGCGGCAAGAGTGGAACAAAACACCAGGCATAAGGCCGAGACTTCCACCCTTTACCAAGTATATAGATGCATTAAGGTAATCAAGATATAATAATGACGTCCCAACGATAAACAGGTTCCAACAAGGAACAAACTCCAATCTTCACCTGTAACTAGCAACGCTATAAGAGGGGTTGAGAAAAGCGGTAACCTAGCCAAACAACGGTTTGCTAGGACAAGGTGGGTTAGACGTTTGGCATGGCAATATGGGAGGCATGATAAGCAAGTGGTAGGTATCGTAGCATAGGCATAGCAAAAGAGCGAGCATCTAGCAAGCAAAGATAGAAGTGATTTCGAGGGTATGGTCATCTTGCCTGCAAAGTACTCCGAGTTACCGTTAGCTTGATCCTCGTAAGCATACTCAACGGGCTCCTCGTTCACGTACTCGTCTCTTAGCTCTACCCAAGGCAAGAACAACAAGCAAGGGGATACACAATCAATCACGTGCAAGGCACAAACAACATGATGCAAAACAATGCATGACATGCGGGATGCGATATGCGATGCGTATGCATGTTTCGGAAAGGAAATATTGAACCTGGCCTCAACTTAGAAAACCAAGAGTGCCACTGGAAAGATGAGTTGATTTCGGTCGAAAACGATAAAGATCACCGGAAACGGATGCACGGTTTGCAAATGGCAAGCAAAACAAATATGGCACCGATCTGTGATTAACAACACGAGGCCCTCTAAATGCATCAAGAACAACATGCTACAGCACTCTAACATAGCAGCAAAATACATGGCAGGGATCCACTCAAGTTGCTTGACAAAAGATGAACACTAAGCTACGGCTAATTCACTCAATAGCAGGTTCAAGCAATCATGGCAAAAGTGCAAAAGATAACAGGTTACAGACTTAGTGAAATTAACAAGTCAGGAATTTAACATGAGGAAGCAATGTTTAGAGCACGATAATAACATGCTACAGGAACATATCATGGCAAAGCAAGGCATGGCATGAAGCTACTCAAATCATGCAACAAAAGTCCCTTACTGACCGTAAGCCAAAAGGGATCAGAAATTACAATGGCATCCATGTGAACATAGCAATTATCGTTAACAGATTCAGACTTAGTAGAAAACTAGAACATGGCAAAACAGATATTGAGTAGGCAAGTTTACGAGCTCGATGCACTCACCACAAGGCATTGCATGACAAACTAAGCATACACCTAGCAAGTATACATGGCATAGAAGCTAAAGATGGCAAGAACAACCTCATAGCATGCATGGATCAACTACAACAAGCTCAGCAAAAATGCTTAACACATAAACATACTGCCAGGAACATTTCATAGCAAAAGTAGAGCTCGATTGGCTCAAGCTAGGGTGCTCCATAATTGCAAACAAAGACATGGATGGATAGAGCACCACAATATCTACAAAACAACCTTACTGATCATGCTCAAAAGAGGCATGGATCTCTCTGTAGCAACAAGAATACATGGCATAAAAATATAAACATGGCAATGACTTAGAATATTTCTAAGTCCCTGAAATCAGCAACATTACGAGGGCTACTTGGCATGCTTGTGCTAGTCACCACAGAGATCACAAAAATACATGGCATACACCCCTGTAAAGATGGCATGGCATACTTCAAAACTCATGTAGGGCTCAAGATCATAGGAGGCACACATTAATCATGGCAAAAATGACAAAAGTCCAATTACTGATATGAATCTGAAACTAACATAAACTAGCACTCTTTCAACAGCATTTAGGGCATCAAGATGAGCTCAAATGAACATGATGCAATGAGATGAAATGAAGTACTCATCGAGACGAACAATTTGATATGCTACACGCCCAAAACGGAGCCACGGATGCAGATTTATGATGCGATGAAAAATGCACAAAATTACTGTGATGAGGGCAAAAAGTCAACCCGATCTAGGGTTTCCAGATCTAGATCGGCCGGTGCACGGAAATCGAGGATGGCCGGAGTCGTCGCCGGACTTGACGGGGAAGGAGCAGACGGTGGCCGGATCTTTGAGGGGAACCGGAGGAGCTCGCCCGAGGCGGTCGCTGGCGCCGGGCGGCGAGGTGGTGGCTGGGCGGCGATGGTCGGTAGCGGCGCCGGAGCGCTTCGGCAGCAGGGCGGTGCTGGCCGGAGAGACGAGGTGGCGCGGCGGCCGGGAAGGACGGGCGGCGCGGGCGCTCGGGCGCGGTCGCGGGCCGGGAGGGCCGGCCTCGGGCTGGCGGGCCCACGGTGGAGGCGGAGGAGAGAGAAGACGGCGACGGTGACGTGGCAGTGGGTGATTGGCGGCGGCGGCGATGTCCGGCGCGGACCGGACATGTCCGGCACGCGGAGAGGAAGGGGGGCTAGGTTAGGGGTGGATTTGATCCGGAATTTTCGGGGAGGGGCCTTTTATAGGTAGAAGGAGCTAGGAGGCTCCAAATTGAGCATGGTTTTCGGCCATGTGATTGTGATCGAACAATCTAGATGATGGAGGAGGTTTAGGTGGGTTTTGGGCCACTTTGGAGGGGTGTTGGGCCATAACACACACGAGGCCTTCTCGGTTCCTCGCTTAACCGTTGGAGTATCAAACGAAGTCCAAATGGCACGAAACTTGACATGCGGTCTACCGGTAGTAAACCAAGGCCGCTTGGCAAGTCTCGGTCCAATCCGAAAACATTTAACACCCGCACACGAAAAGAGGTAGAAAGGGACACCGGAGGACATAGGAGCGCCGGAATGCAAAACGGACAACAGGGAAAATGCTCGGATGCATGAGACGAACACGTATGCAAATGCGATGCACATGATGACATGATATGAGATGCGTGACAAAGAGAAAATCACACGAAGACAAAAACCTGACAACGAGGAAATAACATAACTTAGTGCAGAAAATGGCAAGTGTTGGAATACAGATATGGCAAGTTGCATACGGGGTGTTACAACACTCCACCACTACGAAAGGATCTCGTCCTGAGTTCTAGGACTGGAAAAACTCCGGATATTCGGAACGGAGGTGGTCCTCGCGTTCCCAGGTGGCTTCATGGTTGGAATGATGTGACCACTTGACTTTCATGAATTTGATAGACTAGTTGCGAGTCTTGCGCTCAGTTTCATCAATAATAGCAACTGGGTGCTCACGATAAGACAGGTCTTCCTAGAGATCAATCTCTTCAAAGTTGATGGTGCGGTCAGGAGTCTTGAAACACTTGCGGAGTTGAGACACGTGAAACACGTCGTGCACATTTGCAAAGTTGGATGGAAGCTCAAGTTGATAGGAAAGATCGCCTCTTTTGCCAATGATCTTGAAAGGACCCACGTATCTCGAGGCAAGCTTCCCTTTGATACCGAAGCAACGAGTGCCTTTCATTGGAGAGACGCGGAGGTAGACATGGTCTCCAATCTCGAATGCCAAGTCACGATGCTTGCTATCATAGTAACTCTTTTGGCGCGATTGCGCGGCTTTGAGATTTTCACGAATGATTTTGCACATTTCTTCAGCCTCTGTGATCAAGTCATTGCCAAGAAGTTGGCGTTCACCAGTCTCTGACCAGTTAAGAGGAGTACGACACTTCCTACCATAGACAATCTCGAATGGGGCCTCGCTTGGAAGCTGTTGTTGTAGGAGAACTCGGCATATGGAAGACAATCTTCCCACTTCATACCGAAAGAAATGACACATGCCCTGAGCATATCTTCAAGAATCTGATTGACTCGCTCGACTTGGCCACTGGTTTGAGGATGAAAGGTTGTGCTGAAACGAATGTTGGTGCCCATGGCCTTCTGAAAAGAATCCCAGAACTTGGAGGTAAAGATGCTACCACGATCTAAAGATATCAACTGCGGAATGCCGTGCAGAGAGACAATCCTGGAGGTATGTAGCTCTGCTAACTGAGCTGCTGTGATAGACTCTTTGATAGGAAGGAAATGAGCCACTTTAGTGAGCTTGTCGATGACAACGAAGATAGCATCATTGCCACGCTTGGACTTGGGGAATCCAGTCACGAAGTCCATCTCAATATGGTCAAACTTCCATTCTGGAATGGCAAGAGGTTGGAGGAGACCAGCTGGTCGTTGGTGTTCTGCTTTTACTCTTCTGCAGACATCACATTCATTCACGAACTGAGCTATCTCGCACTTCATTTGAGTCCACCAATACGACTTCTTGAGGTCATGGTACATCTTTGTACTTCCAGGGTGAATAGAGAGGAGTGAATTGTGAGCCTCGTTCATAATGACTTTACGAAGGTCACCTTTAGGCACAACAATGCGATCCTCGAACAATAGAGTATCCTTGTCATCAAGACGATAACACTTGTACTTAGGTTGGCTCTTGGAAATCCCAATCTTCACCTTCTTCACCATAGCATCAAGAAGTTGAGCCTCGCGAATCTGATCTTCCAAAGTAGGAGAGACTTGGAGGTTGGCAAGGAATCCTTGAGGAACAACTTGGAGATTGAGTTTGCGGAAAGCTTCACAAAGCTATGGTTGGTAAGGCTTGAGAATCAAACTGTTGTAGTAAGCCTTCCTGCTCAATGCGTCAGCAATTACATTGGCCTTGCCTGGAGTATATTCGATACTCAGATTATACTCTTGAATCATTTCGACCCAACGAGTCTGCCTGAGGTTGAGGTTTGGCTGAATGAAGATGTACTTGAGACTCTTATGATCAGTGAAGATGTCCACTTTTCTTCCCAATAAGAGATATCTCCAAGTTAAGAGAGCATGAACAACTGCCGCCAACTCGAGGTCGTGAGTGGGGTACTTCTTTTCGTTGGGCTTCAACTGGTGAGAGGCATAGGCCACAACTTTCTTCTCTTGCATCAACACTGCACCGGGACCTTGAAGGGAAGCATCACAAAAGACCTCGAACGGTTTGGATTCATCAGGAGGAGTGAGAACTAGAGCAGTGACTAACTTCTCTTTCAGGGTGTTGAAAGCGATGTCACATTCAGGCGACCAGACATACTTCACATGCTTCTGGAGAAGGTTGGAAAGAGGCTTCGCGATCTTAGAGAAGTTCTCAACGAACCTTCGACAATAGCTTGTGAGACCAAGGAAGCTGCGGAGTTGCTTCACATTCTAAGGTGGTTCCCAATTCACAATTGCAGACACCTTCTCAGGATTAACAACTATGCCCTTGGCGGAGATGATATGCCCAAGGTAGAGAACCTCATCGAGCCAAAACTCTCACTTTGAAAACTTCACGTAGAACTGATGTTCTCTGAGTTTATCTAGCACCAATCTCAAATGCTTGGCATGACCCTCCTTGTTCTTGGAAAAGACCAAAATTTCATTGAGGTAGACCAAGACGAAGTCATTTGTGTAGGCGTTGAAGATGAAGTTCATCATGCGAGAGAATGTTGGAGGAGCATTGACGAGGCCGAAAGACATGACAGTGTATTCATATGAACCATAGCTTGTTCTGAATGCTGTCTTGGGTATATCTTCTTCACGAATGCGAATATGAAGATAGCCCATATGGAGATCAAGCTTGGAGAATACTTGAGCACCTTTGAGTTGTTTGAAAAGCTCGTTGATGTTGGGAAGTGGGTACTTGTTCTTTATGGTCTTCTTGTTCAATGGACGGTAGTCGACACAAAGTCGGTCCGTTCCATCCTTCTTCTTGACAAAAAGAACACCACAACCCCATGGAGAAGAACTTGGTTGGATGAGACCCATACGCTCTTGAATATTGAGTTGCTTCTTCAGCTCCTTCAACTCTTCAGGTCCAAGCTTGTAAGGACGTTTGCAAATAGGTTCCGTGCCAGGCTCAAGATCGATGACGAATTCAACTGGCCGATGCGGAGGCATTCCTGGAAGCTCTTCTGGAAAGACGTCTTGATATTCACAAATGACTGGAATCTGAGAGATGGCATCCAGCTCGCCCTTCTCATTGAGTGAAAACAGTTGAATGGTATCATCACAAGCGGCAAAGACGATTACATCCTCAGATGAATGTGTCAATTGAATCTGCCTAGCAGCACAATCAAGGTGAGCCTTGTGCTTAGAAAGCCAATCCATTCCGAGAATAAGATCAATATCCGAATTACCAAGGACCACTAGAGAGGACAGAAACTTATAGTCGCCCAACGTGATAGAAACATCTGGAGCAACCAAACTAGAAGTCATAAGCTTTCTGGGAGAAACAACTTGCATGACTTTGGGCAAAACCTCTATGTCAACATTGTGCTTCAATGCAAATGGGAATGACAAGAAAGAATGCGATGCACCAGTATCAAAAAGTACTTTTGCAGGAACATAGTTAACAGGAAGGTTACCCATAATCACATCTGACGAGTCCTCTGCCTGAGCTGCGTTCATCAAGTTGACCTTGGCATGCTTGGGATTATGCTTGACCACTGCGGTGCTGGCGGACCTCATAGGAGGAGGAGGAAGACGCCTCTGATTGAAGCATTTGTTGGCATAGTGACCCTTCTGCTGACACTTGTTGCACGTGACCTCAGAAAGCATACAATGATACGGAGCACTTGATCTTGGAGCTTGAGACGAAGTCTTGTTCTGAAAGCCTGGGTTGGGTGGGTGGGAAGATCCATTGCCACCTTTGCTCTTCTGCTAATAAGGCTGACGGAACGGAGGAGGAGGAGGCAACCAATACTTTTGCTGCTTAGTCACCACTTGAGTTGAGGAAGAAGGAGTTGCATCTCCGACTCGCTTCTTGGAAGCATCGCACTTGAGTTGAGCAGTCTCTTGTTTCAATGCCATATTGTAGAACTCATCGTACTTCTTCAGCTCAAAAAGCACAAGGGCAAGTTGGAGATCTTCTCTGAGGCCACCTATGAACTGATAATTCATGCTCTTCTCGTCAGGGACATCTTGCTTGGCGAAACAAGTGAGACTCTGGAACAGGATGTTATACTGATAAACCGACAAGCTGACTTGCTTCAGGTTGCGGAATTCCTCACGCTTGCTCTCGACAACACTCTGAGGAATGTGATGAGCTTTGAAGTATTGACGGAATTCATCCCAGGTAATCACACGACCTCCTCTGGAATCTTTGTATTGCTGATACCACTCTGCAGCTTGGTCTTTGAGTTGGAACGAGGCAAACTTGACAAAGTCTTCAGGCTTGACGTTATTGCACTCGAAATGCTTGCAGATATCCACAAGCCAATCATCAGCGTCTGTTGCCTCGACACAGTTACTGAAGTTCTTTGGCTGGTTTGCGAGGAACTGGTTGAGTGTAGCAAACTGATTCTGATTGTTGCCATGGCCTTTATTTGCTTGGGTACGCTCTTGCAAGATTTGCATAAGCATCTGCGTGCTGGCATTGGTAGTGGCCATCACAGCTTGCCATGCCTCCGGAGGTGGAGGTGGTGGCAGTGGCGGATCCTGATTCTGACCCTTAGCAGGAGCCATCCTGAAGAGGGTGACATCCGTTAGCATCTTGACAGACATATATTCAAGCTGAATCAAATGGATCAAAATTGCAATATATAGTCTTAACATCCGAACAAAATGAACGAATGCATTCCAATTGAAATGGTCACACTTCCATAAATTGAGAAGCCACTTAGATAGGGGTAGAAGAATAAAACAACAAGGTACGGACAAGAACAAATACTTGGTAAGGATTACCCAATCCCAAACCAAATATTTGCGGAAGAAATACTAGAGCTACAAGAATTCCCACCTATGAAACTCCCGAACCTTTCCCGGTTATGCAATCAGGTGTTGGGGATACAGGGGAAGCATAATATCTCACCCAAAGCTAGCAAATCCTACATCCAGCTGTATCCATCCTTCAACACATAACCAAGAAACCTTCGGAAATCATTTACCTCAACCTTCGAAAAGCATCCGTTATACAAGTTATGGCAATACTCCCGAAATCCCGCCCCAGTACTGGGTGGCGTCGAGGTTATCTCACCAACAACTGCACAAAAGAGATTTTCAATGTCGGCAAAACTCAGGTATTCCAGAACTGCAACGATAAAATTGTGACAACAACACCTCGGAGCTCAACTCCCCGGGACACTGCCACAACCCCTAAATGTCAGGAGGCACCAAGAACAATGTTCTCGTCACAAAACCATCGGAACGTTTCCAAGATACTCGCGTGATCCTAAAAATTTTTTAAGTGAAATTTGAGAAGAGAAGAGTCAAAACTCTACGTCAGGATGCCTCACCAGAGTGACGAAGGGACTGAGGAGTAAAAACAATCCTACTCTCCGATATATATAATCCTAAATGACTCAAAACATTTTTCTAGACTCAACAACGCCAGCGATTCGATCAAGCAGGGGGCTCCTAAGTCGGGGAAGGCTCTGATACCAACTTGTAACACCCTCGATGCGGCTATATCTCCCATGTGTCGGAGCACGACTTAGAGGCATAACCGCATTGAAGGCAAAGTCGCAAGTGGGGTAATCTTCACACAACCCATGTACTGAATAAATGAAAGAGATACATAGTTTGCTTACACTCGCCACGTCACACAATAGCATTAATATAATTACATTCATCCAGATACAATCAAGGTCCGACTACGGAACCAAAATAAAGAACAACCCCAAATGCAACAAAGTCCCCGATCGCCCCAACTGGGAACCACTACTGATCGTCTGGAAAGGAAACGTAGTAACGTCGTGAGTCCTCATCGAACTCCCACTTGAGCTCAGTTGCATCTTCTGGAATGGTATCATCGGTCCCTGCATCTGGTTTTGGAAGGAATCTGTGAGTCACGGGGACTCAGCAATCTCACACCCTCGCGATCAAGACTATTTAAGCTTATAGGTAGGGTAAAAAGGTATGAGGTGGAGCTGCGGCAAGCACTAGCATATATGGTAGCTAACATATGCAAATGAGAGCGAGAAGAGAAGGCAAAGGCACGATCGATAAAATATGATCAAGAAGTGATCCAAGAACAAACCTACGTTCAAGCATAACACGAGACCGTGTTCTCTTCCCGGACTCCGCCGAAAAGATACCATCACGGCCACACACTCTGTTGATTCATTTTAATTAAGTTAAGTTTCAGGTTTTCTACAACCGGACATTAACAAATCCCCATCTGCCCATAACCGCGGGCACGACTTTCGAAAGTTCAAATCCCTGCAGGGGTGTCCCAAGTTAGCCCATCACAAGCTCTCACGGTCAATGAAGGATATTCCTTCTCCCAAGACGATCCGATCAGACTCGGAATCCCAGTTACAAGAGATCTCGACAATGGTAAAACTAAACCAGCAAAGCTGCCCGAATGTGCCGACAAATCCCGATAGGAGCTGCACATATCTCGTTCTCAGGGCACACTCAGATGAGACATCCTACGAGTAAAACCAACCCTCAAGTTGCCCCGAGGTGGCCCCGCGGTCTACTCGGTTTGGACCAACACTCAGAGGAGCACTGGCCCAGGGGGGTTAAAAATAAAGATGACCCTTGAGTCCGCGGAACCCAAGGGAAAAAGAGGCTAGGTGGTGAATGGTAAAACCAATGCTGGGTCATGCTGGAGGAGTTTTATTCAAGGCGATCGATCAAGGGGTTCCCATTATAACCCAACCGTGTAAGGAACGTAAAATCAAGGAACATAACACCGGTATGACGGAAACTAGGGCGGCAAGAGTGGAACAAAACACCAGGCATAAGGCCGAGCCTTCCACCCTTTACCAAGTATATAGATGCATTAAGGTAATCAAGATATAATAATGATATCCCAACGATAAATAGGTTCCAACAAGGAACAAACTCCAATCTTCACCTGCAACTAGCAACGCTATAAGAGGGGTTGAGCAAAGCGGTAACCTAGCCAAACAACGGTTTGCTAGGAAAAGGTGGGTTAGAGGTTTGGCATGGCAATATGGGAGGCATGATAAGAAAGTGGTAGGTATCGTAGCATAGGCATAGAAAAAGAGCGAGCATCTAGCAAGCAAAGATAGAAGTGATTTCGAGGGTATGGTCATCTTTCCTGCAAAGTACTCCGAGTTGACGTTAGCTTGATCCTCCTAAGCGTACTCAACGGGCTCCTCGTTCACGTACTCGTCTCCCGGCTCTACCCAAGGCAAGAACAACAAGCAAAAGGAGACACAATCAACCACGTGCAAGACACAAACAACATGATGCAAAACAATGCATGACATGCGGGATGCGGGATGCGAAGCGTATGCATGTTTCGGAAAGGAAAGATTGAACCTGGCCTCAAATTGTAAAACCAAGAGTGCCACTAGAAATATGAGTTGATTTCAGTCAAAAACGATATAAAGATCACCGGAAACGGATGCACGGTTTGCAAATGGCAAGCAAAACAAATATGGCACCGATCTGTGATTAAAGCACACGAGGCCCTCTAAATGCATCAAGAACAACATGCTACAGCACTCTAACATAGCAACAAAACACATGGAAGGGATCCACTCAAGATGCTTGACAAAATATGAACACTGAGCTACGGCTAATTCACTCAATATCAGGTTCAAACAAGCATGGCAACAATGCAAAAGATAACAGGTTACAGACTTAGTGAAATTAACAACAAGTTAGGAGTTTAACATCAGGAAGCAATGTTTAGAGCACGATAATAACATGCTACAGGAACATATCATGGCAAATCAAGGCATGGAATGAAGCTACTCAAAGCATACAACAAAAGTCCCGTACTGACCATAAGACAAAAGGGATCAGAAAATACAATTGCATCCTTGTGAACATAGCAATTATCGCTAACAGATTCAGACTTAGTAGAAAACTGGAACATGGCAAAACAGATATTGAGTAGGCAAGTTTACGAGCTCGATGCACTCACCACAAGGCATTGCATGACAAACTAAGCATACACCTAGCAAGTATACATGGCATAGAAGCTAAACATGGCAAGAACAACCTCATAGCATGCATGGATCAACTACAACAAGCTCAGCAAAAATGCTTAACACATAAACATACTGCCAGGAACATTTCATAGCAAAAGTAGAGCTCGATTGGCTCAATCTAGGGTGCTCCATAATTGCAAACAAAGACATGGATGGATAGAGCACCACAATATCTACAAAACAACCTTACTGATCATGCTCAAAAGAGGCATGGATCTCTCTGTAGCAACAAGAATACATGGCATAAAAATATAAACATGGCAATGACTTAGAATATTTCTAAGTCCCTGAAATCAGCAACATTACGAGGGCTACTTGGCATGCTTGTGCTAGTCACCACAGAGATCACAAAAATACATGGCATACACCCCTGTAAAGATGGCATGGCATACTTCAAAACTCATGTAGGGCTCAAGATCATAGGAGGCACACATTAATCATGGCAAAAATGACAAAAGTCCAATTACTGATATGAATCTGAAACTAACATAAACTAGCACTCTTTCAACAGCATTTAGGGCATCAAGATGAGCTCAAATGAACATGATGCAATGAGATGAAATGAAGTACTCGTCGAGACGAACAATTTGATATGCTACACGCCCAAAATGGAGCCACGGATGCAGATTTATGATGTGATGAAAATGCACAAAATTACTGTGATGAGGGCAAAAAGTCAACCTGATCTAGGGTTTCTAGATCTGGATCGGCCGGTGCACGGAAATCGAGGATGGCCGGAGTCGTCGTCGGACTTGACAGGGAAGGAGCAGATGGCGGCCGGATCTTCGAGGGGAACCGGAGGAGCTCGCCCGAGGCGGTCGCCGGCACCGGGCGGCGAGGTGGTGGCCGGGTGGTGATGGTCGGTGGCGGCGCTGGAGCGCTTTGGCGGCGGGGCGGCGCTGGCCGGAGAGACGAGGTGGCGCGGCGGCGGGGAAGGACGGGCGGCGCGGGGCGCTCGTGTGCGGTTGTGGGCCGGGAGGGCCGGCCTCGGGCTGGCGGGCCCGCGGTGGAGGCGTAGGAGAGAGAAGACAACGGCGGTGACATGGTGGCGAGTGATTGGCGGCGGCGGCAATGTCCGGCGTGTACCGGACATGTCCGGCGCGCGAAGAGGAAGGGGTGCTAGGTTAGGGGTGGATTTGATCCGGAATTTTCGGGGGAGAGGCCTTTTATAGGTAGGAGGAGCTAGGAGGCTCCAAATTGAGCATGGTTTTGAGCCACGCGATCGTGATCAAACGATCTAGATGATGGAGGAGGTTTAGGTGTATTTTGGGCCACTTTGGAGGGGTGTTGGGCTGCAACACACACGAGGCCTTCTCGGTTCCTCGCTTAACCGTTGGAGTATAAAACAAAGTCCAAATGGCACGAAACTTGACAGGCGGTCTACCGGTAGTAAACAAAGGCCGCTTGGCAAGTCTCGGTCCAATCCGAAAACGTTTAACACCTACACACAAAAAGAGGTAGAAAGGGACACCGGAGGACATAGGAGCGCCGGAATGCAAAACGGACAACGGGGAAAATGCTCGGATGCATGAGACGAACACGTATGCAAATGTGATGCACATGATGACATGATATGAGATACATGACAAAGACAAAAGCACACGAAGACAAAAACCCGACAATGAGGAAATAACATAACTTAGTGCCGAAAATGGCAAGAGTTGGAATACAGATATGGCAAGTTACATACGGGGTGTTACAGATGCAGATCAAGGTGTCAAGCTGGTGATGATGGTGATCATGACAGTTCTTTGGAGATGGAGATCAAAGGCACAATATGATGATGGCCATATCATATCACTTATATTGTTTCATGTGATGTTTATCCTTTATGCATCTTATTTTGCTTAGTTCGGCGGTAGCATTATAAGATGATCTCTCACTAAATTTCAAGGTATAAGTGTTGTCCCTGAGTATGCACCGTTGCTATAGTTCGTCGTGCCGAGACACCACGTGATGACTGGGTGTGATAAGCTCTACGTTCACATACAACGGGTGCAAGCCAGTTTTGCACATGTGGAATACTCGGATTAAACTTGACGACCTAGCATATGCAGATATGGCCTCGGAACACTGAGACCGAAAGTTCGACCGTGAATCATATAGTAGATATGATCAACATAGTGATGTTCACAATTGAAAACTACTCCATCTCACGTTATGATCGGACATGGTTAGTCGATTTGGATCACGTGATCACTTAGATGATTAAGAGGGATGTCTATCTAAGTGGGCGTTCTTTAGTAATTTGATTAATTGAACTTTAAATTATCATGAACTTAGTACCTGATAGTGTTTTGCATGTCTATGTTATTGTAGATAGATGGCCCGTGTTGTTGGTCGATTGAATTTTAATGCGTTCCTAGAGAAAGCTAGGTTGAAAGATGATGGTAGCAATTACACGGACTGGGTCCGTAACTTGAGGATTATCCTCATTGCTGCACAGAAGAATTACGTCCTGGAAGCACTGCTAGGTGACAAACCTGCTGCAGGAGCAACACCAAATGTTATGAACGTCTGGCAGAGCAAACCTGATGACAACTCAATAGTTCAGTGTGCCATGATTTATGGCTTAGAACCGGGACTTCAACGATGTTTTGATCGTCATGGAGCATATGAGATGTTCCAGGAGTTGAAGTTAATATTTCAAGCAAATGCCCTGATTGAGAGATATGAAGTCTCCAATAAGTTCTACAACTGCAAAATGGAGGAGAATAGTTCTGTCAGTGAACATATACTCAGAATGTCTGGGTACCACAACCATTTGACTCAGCTGGGAGTTAACCTTCTAGATGATAGTGTCATTGACAGAGTTCTTCAATCACTGCCACCAAGCTACAAGAGCTTCGTGATGAACTATAATATGCAAGGGATGGATAAGACAATTCCCGAGCTCTTCGTAGTGCTAAAGGCTGTGGAGGTAGAAATCAAGAAGGAGGATCAAGTGTTGATGGTCAACAAGACCACCAGTTTCAAGAAAAAGGGTAAAGGGAAGAAGGGGAAATTCAAGAAGAACAGAAAGTAAGTTGCTGCTCTAGTGAAGAAGCCCAAGTCTGGACCTAAGCCTGAGACTGAGTGCTTCTACTACAAAGGGACTGGTCATTGGAAGCGGAACTGCCCCAAGTATTTGGCAGAGAAGAAGGATGGCAAAGTGAAAGGTATATTCGATATACATGTTATTGATCTGTACCTTACTAATGCTCGCAGTAGCGCCTGGGTATTTGATACTGGTTCTATTGCTAATATTTGCAACTCGAAACAGGGGCTACGGATTAAGCGAAGATTGGCTAAGGATGAGGTGACGATGCGCGTGGGAAATGGTTCCAAAGTGGATGTGATCGTCGTCGGCACGCTACCTCTACATCTACCTTCGGGATTAGTTTTAGACCTAAATAATTGTTATTTGGTGCCAGCGTTGAGCATCAACATTATATCTGGATCTTCTTTGATGCGAGACAGTTATTCATTTAAATCAGAGAATAATGGTTGTTCTATTTATATGAGTAATATCTTTTATGGTCATGCACCCTTGATGAGTGGTCTATTTTTACTAAATCTTGATAGTAGTGATACACATGTTCATAGTATTGAATCCAAAAGATATAAGTTTAATAATGATAGTGCAACTTATTTGTGGCACTGCCGTTTAGGTCATATTGGTGTAAAGCGCATGAAGAAACTCCGTGCTGATGGACTTTTGGAATCACTTGATTATGAATCACTTGATGCTTGCGAACCATGCCTTATGGGCAAGATGACTAAGACTCCGTTCTCCGGAACAACAGGGCAAGCAATAGACTTGTTGGAAATAATACATACTGATGTATGCGGTCCGATGAGTGTTGATGCTCGCGGCGGGTATCATTATTTTCTTACCTTCACAGATGATTTGAGCAGATATGGGCCTATCTACTTGATGAAACATAAGTCTGAAACATTTGAAAAGTTCAAAGAATTTCAGAGTGAAGTGGAAAAGCATCGTAACAAGAAAATTAAGTTTCTACGATCTGATCGTGGAGGAGAATATTTGAGTTATGAGTTTGGTCTTCATTTGAAACAATGCGGAATAGATTTGCAACTCACGCCACCTGGAACACCACAACGTAATGGCGTGTCCGAATGTCGTAACCGCACTTTATTAGATATGGTGCGATCAATGATGTCTCTTACTGATTTATCGCTATCGTTTTGGGGTTATGCTTTAGAGATAGACGCATTCACGTTAAATAGGGCACCATCAAAATCCGTTGAGACGACAACTTATGAACTGTGGTTTGGCAAAAAAACAAGTTGTCATTTCTTAAAGTTTGTGGCTGCGATGCTTATGTGAAAAATCTTCAACCTGATAAGCTCGAACCCAAATCGGAGAAATGTGTCTTCATAGGATACCCAAAAGAGACTGTTGGGTACACCTTCTATCACAAATCCAAAGGAAAGATATTCATTGCTAAGAATGGAACCTTTCTAGAGAAGGAGTTTCTCCCAAAAGAAGTGAGTGGGAGGAAAGTAGAACTTCATGAGGTAATTGTACCTACTCCCTTATTGGAAAGTAGTTCATCACAGAAATCAGTTCCAGTGATTCCTACACCAGTAAGTGAGGAAGCTAAGGATGATGATCATGAAACTTCTGATCAAGTACTACCGAACCTCGTAGGTCAACCAGAGTAAGATCCACACCAGAGTGGTACGGTAATCCTATTATGGAGGTCATGTTACTTGACCATGACGAACCTACGAACTATGAGGAAGCGTTGATGAGCCCAGATTTCGCAAAATGGCTTGAGGCCATGAAATCTGAGATGGGATCCATGTATGAGAACAAAGTGTGGACTTTGGTTGAGTTACCCGTTGATCGGTAAGCCATAGAGAATAAATGGATCTTCAAGAAGAAGACTTACACTGACGGTAATGTTACAGTCTACAAAGCTCGACTTGTCACAAAAGGTTTTCGACAAGTTCAAGGAGTTGACTCCGATGAGACCTTCTCACCCGTAGCGATGCTTAAGTCCGTCTGAATCATGTTTGCAATTGCCGCATTTTATGATTATGAAATTTGGCAAATGGATGTCAAAACTGCATTCCTTCATTGATATCTTAAAGAAGAGTTATATATGATGCAACCAGAAGGTTTTGTCGATCCAAAAGGTGCTAACAAAGTGTGCAAGCTCCAGCGATCCATTTATGGACTGGTGAAAGCCTCTTGGAGTTGGAATATATGCTTTGATATTGTGATCAAAGCATATGGTTTTATACAAACTTTTGGAGAAGCCTGTATTTACAAGAAAGTGAGTGGGAGCTCTGTAGCATTTCTGATATTATATGTAGATGACATATTGTTGATTGGAAATGATACTGAATTTCTGAATAGCATAAAAGGATACTTGAATAAGAATTTTTCAATGAAAGACCTCGGTGAAGCTGCTTATATATTGGGCATCAAGATCTATAGAGATAGATTAAGACGCTTAATTGGACTTTCACAAAGCACACACCTTGATAAAGTTTTGAAGAAGTTCAAAATGGATCAAGCAAAGAAAGGGTTCTTGCCTGTGTTACAAGGTGTGAAGTTGAGTCAGACTCAATGCCCGACCACTGCAGAAGATAGAGAGAAAATGAAAGTCATTCCCTATGCTTCAGCCATAGGTTCTATCAGGTATGCAATGCTGTGTACCAGACCTGATGTGTGCCTTGCTATCAGTTTAGCAGGGAGGTACCAAAGTAATCAAGGAGTGGATCACTGGACATCGGTCAAGAACATCCAGAAATACCTGAAAAGGACTAAGGATATGTTTCTCGTTTATGGAGGTGACGAAGAGCTCGTCGTAAACGGTTACGTCGATGCTAGCTTTGACACTGATCCGGATGACTCTAAGTCACAAACCGGATACGTATTTTTATCGAATGGTGGAGCTGTCAGTTGGTGCAGTTCCAAGCAGAGCGTCGTGGCGGGATCTACGTGTGAAGCGGAGTACATAGCTGCTTCAGAAGCAGCAAATGAAGGAGTCTGGATGAAGGAGTTCATATCCGGTCTAGGTGTCATACCTAGTGCATCGGGTCCAATGAAAATCTTTTGCGACAATACTGGTGCAATTGCCTTGGCAAAGGAATCCATATTTCACAAGAGAACCAAGCACATCAAGAGACGCTTCAATTCCATCCGCGATCAACTCAAGGAGGGAGACATAGAGATTTGCAAGATACATATGGATCTGAATGTTGCAGACCCGTTGACTAAGCCTCTCTCACGAGCAAAACAAGATTACCACCAAGACTCCATGAGTGTTAGAATCATTACAATGTAATCTAGATTATTGACTCTAGTGCAAGTGGGAGATTGAAGGAAATATGCCCTAGAGGCAATAATAAAGTTGTTATTTATATTTCCTTATATCATGATAAATGTTTATTATTCTTGCTAGAATTGTATTAACTGGAAACTTAGTACATATGTGAATACATAGACAAACAGAGTGTCACTAGTATGCCTCTACCTGACTAGCTCATTGATCAAAGATGGTTTATTTTTCTAGCCATGGACAAATAGTTGTCATTTGATAAACGGGGATCACATCATTAGAGAATGATGTGATTGACTTGACCCATCCGTTAGCTTAGCACTTTGATCGTTTAGTTTACTGCTGTTGCTTTCTCCATAACTCATACATGTTCCTATGACTATGAAATTATGCAACTCCCGAATACCATAGGAACACTTAGTGTGCTATCAAACATCATAATGTAACTGGGTGACTATAAAGATGCTCTACATGTGTCTCTGATTGTGTTTGTTGAGTTGGCATAGATCGAGATTAGGATTTGTCACTTCGTGTATCGGAGAGGTATCTTTGGGCCCTCTCGATAATGCACATCACTATAAGCCTTGCAAGCAATGTGACTAATGAGTTAGTTACGTGATGTTGCATTACGGAACGAGTAAAAAGACTTGCCGGTAACGAGATTGAACTAGGTATTAAGATACCGACGATGACAAAGGTAACAACGTATGTTGTTATGCGGTTATCGATAAAGATCTTCGTAGAATATGTAGGAACCAATATGAGCATCAGGTTCTGCTATTGGTTATTGACCGGAGATGAGTTTCAGTCATGTCTACATAGTTCTCGAACCCGTAGGGTCTGCACGCTTAACGTTCGGTGACGATCAGTATTATTAGTTTATGTGTATTGATGTACCGAAGGTAGTTCGGAATCCCAGATATGATCACAGACATGATGAGGAGTCTCGGAATGGTCGAGACATAAAGATTGATATATTGGAAGCCTATATATGTTTGGACATCAGAATGGTTCTGGGTGAGTTCGGGCATTTATCGGAGTACCGGGGGGTTACCGGAACCCCCGGGGGAGTATATGGGCCTTATTGGGCCTTAGTGGAATAGAGGAGAGGAAGGCCAAGGAGGAGGGTGCCCCCCTAGCCCAAACCGAATTGGGTGGGGGCCGGGCCCCCTTCCTTCCTTCTCTATCCCCCTTCCTTCTCTCCTACTCCTACTAGGGAAAGGGGGAATCCTACTCCCGGTGGGAGTAGGACTCCCCCTAGGGCGCGCCATAGAGAGGGTCGTCCCTCCCCTCCTACACTCCTTTATATACGGGGGAGGGGCACCCCATAGACACACAAGTTGATCTCTTAGCCATGTGCGGTGCCCCCGTCCACATATTTCCTCCTCATCATCACCGTCATCACGCCGTCGTACTGACGAAGCTCTCCCCCGACACTCAGCTGGATCTAGAGTTCGTGGGACATCACCGAGCTGAACGTGTGCAGATCGTGGATGTGCCATACCTTCGTTGCTAGGATCGGTCAGATCGTGATGACGTACGACTACATCGACCGCGTTGTCATAACGCTTCTGCTTACGGTCTACGAGGGTACATAGACAACACTCTCCCCTCTCGTTGCTATGCATCACCTAGATGGATCTTGCGTGTGCGTAGGGATTTTTTGAAATTACTGCATTCCCCACTAGTCTATTTCTACATAAATAGATCTTGTGTACATCATGTCATCGTTCTTATTGCATTACTCCGTTTCACGCTGAACTTAATACACTAGATGCATGATGGATAGCGGTCGATGTGTGGAGTAATAGTAGTAGATGCAGGCAGGAGTCGGTCTACTAGGGCTTGTTTGGTTGCTTGCATAAGGCCCAACCAGGCCCGCGCGGGAAGGGAACGGGTTGTTTGGTTGCCTGGTTTTCTTGTTGGGCCTGCATAGCACGAAACTTAAAGCACCTCTGGGCCTGACTCACTAGAAACGCTCAGATCAGTAGTTTCTCACGAGCCAGGCCGAGGCAAGCGCAAGAAAGTGGGCCCTTGCACGAGTGGAGACAGGAGGGGTGCGTGGTGATTACGTGAGGTCTTCAACCTCCAGTAAGCTCCTATCTAATCTCCTCCCTCTGATCTACACAACGGTGCTTCGGTTCGAGATAAGCTCTACACGAAAAAGATGCACCTCGATGCTACGGTTCCATTCAGGCAATCGGTTCGTAGTTTTGTCGGCCATAAGTTCTTAATATCATGCTCCCATTTGGAGCTATTTTGGACAAATTTTGTCAGATTCATCATGCACAATCGATCATTTGAAATTTCCTTTGACCAGCAGCCTAATATTGCAGTTCCTCACAACATTCATGTTGCAAGTTTTTGGTTTCAACGATCATAGCTTCATCTCTCTTTGAACAGCAGTCTACTGCATTGACGCCGCCATGTCGTGCTCCTCTATCCTTTGCTCAGAGCCCTCCTATTCGTCCCTCTCGACGCCGAAGACCTTCCCCTTGATCTTCTTGCCCGCGTGCTACTACACTAGAGTCGTTTCTGGCATCGCTCATCTCGGCCTACTCGTTGTCGTCCTCCTACTACTCTGACGCTGCAATGGCGCGCAGACTGCTTTCTTGTGTCCTCTGCCTCCGTGCACACTGCAGTTCGTCGCGCCGCTGATAGGGTCAATCATCTTCGCCTCCTCTCTCTCGCCCTACTACACTGGAGTAGTTTCCGGCCACGATCATCTCGGCCTCCTCTCTTGTCCACTGCACTGACGATACCATGGCGCGAGCACTGCATTCTCCTCCTTTGTCCACTGTCTTTGCGCGGGCATCACAACTAGTTCACCGACAGTGTCGCTCACTGTGCCGCCGACATGGTCGCTCGTCCACGACTCCATGCTTGTCATTTGGGACACGGCGGCACGACCACTATCCACCGTAGTCGCCATTGTCCGACGCACACTACACTTCTTCTCCCCTTCCCTCTACTAGCTCTTAACCCTGTCTGCTAAGTGAAGTGCTATCTCTTAATCATACCTCATGCATGCAACCAAACACCGAGTTCATGTGCCGCTTGGGCCAATGCAGACAACCAAACAAAGTGCACTTGCGTATTACCTAATGCAGGGACCCTAGATGCAGGAAACCAAACAACTCGCAGATGTCACATATCAGGTTGTTTTTCCAGAGCAAGGCTGGGTTGAGATGTGTATGCAATGCAACTACTATTCACTACGGCAACCAAACACGCCCCTAATCTTGGACTTGATGCCTATATAATGATCATTCCCTGGATATCATCATGATTATTTGAAGTTCTATCAATTGCCCAATAGTAATTTGCTCACCCACCGTTTGCTATTTTTCTCTAGAGAAGCCACTAGTGAAAACTATGGCCCCGGGGTCTCTTATTTATTATATTTTCCTTTGCGATCTATTTTCCTTTGCTTTTATTTTCAGATCTATTAAACCAAAAATACAAAAATACCTTGGTGCAATTTATTTTATCTCGCGTTCCGGCGCGATCTATCTATCAAATTATTACAACTCTCTCACGCCCGTTTGCCAATTTCTGGCGCCGTTACCCGAAAGGGATTGACTACCCCTTTAATACGTCGGGTTGCGAGTATTTGTTATTTTTGTGCAGGTGCTATTTACGTAGTGATGCTTGGTTATCCTACCAGTTAGATAACCTTGATCTCATCACTGAGGGAAATACCTACCGTCGATGTGCTGCATCATCCCTTCCTCTTTGGGGAAATACCGACGTAGTTCTAGCAGACATCAAAAGGAATTTTTGGCGTTGTTGCCGGGGAGACATCATCAACATCTACCAGGTTCTTAATAACAAATCTCATGTTCTCTCAATTAACACTATTTTCCATTTGTCTCTCATTTTCCTCTCCCCCACTTCACAAAAATTTGCCGTTTTATTAGCCCTCTTTTTCGTTCGCCGTTTTCTTGCCGGATCTATTTTTGCGTGCATTCTTGTTTGCGTAGTCATGATGCCTCAAAGAAAATATTATGATGTTCCTTATCCCAATATTTTTCTTGAAATTGAGAGAAGTACTAAGGAATATATATATGACTATGCAATTTGATCACAATAAATATTTTACCGAAGAACTTAAGGAACACTCTGTTGTGCTAGATGTTATAACGAAACAACTTGATGATATTAGTAGAGAAGTTTGCAATCTCCAATCTAAGTATGCTTTTGCTGAAAGTTTGCTAGGCAAAATATCCGATGCACAAGCTACCCTAGTAAATCAAATGGACGCTAAACCAATCTCGTTAGAAGATAAAAGTGATGAAGATCTCAAAATGATTGGGGTTTCTTCTATTGATTCCTTGTTTAGTAAAATTAATATTGATGAAAAAGGGACTAAAGAAGAGTCAACTTTAGCTAGAAGGCGTCCCGATAATTCGGAGGGTGGAAATCTTGTTGAGAAAATTGATAAAGTGGGTTTGAAGAGGTCAAAACTTTAACTGTGATGTGCCCACTCTTTTGGATTACAAAGACTTTAATTATGATAGTTGCTCTTTGATTGATTGTATTTCTTTGTCGCAATCCATGACGAATTCACCCCATGCTTATGAACAAAATAAAGCTTTTACTAAACATATTGTTGATGCTTTGATGAAAGCTTTGGAAGAAAAATTGGAACTAGAAGTTTCAATTCCTAGAAAATTGCATGATGAGTGGGAACCTACTATCAAAGTCAAGATTAAAAATTATGAGTGTTTTGCTTTATGTGACTTGGGTGCTAGTGTTTCTACAATTCCGAAATCATTATGTGATGTGCTTGGTCTTACCGATATTGAAGAGTGTTCGTTAAATTTGCACTTCGCGTATTCTACTACTAAAAAGCCTATGGGAAGAATTAATGGTGTTCTTATTCTTGCAAATAGGAATTATGTGCCCATAGATTCTATTGTTCTTGATATTGATTGCAATCTGTCTTGTCCAATTATTCTTGGTAGACCGTTTTTACGTACTACGATGTAATGATTGATATGAAAGAAGGCAATATTAAATTTGAATTTCCACTAAGGAAGGGTATGGAACACTTCCCTAGAACAAGAATTAGGCCACCATATGAATTAATCATGAGGGCGTCTTATGGATCTAGAAACAAAGATGACAAAACTTAGATCATTGCATTATGCCTAGCTAGGGGCGTAAAACAATAGTACTTGTCTTTTTTAACAAAAAGACTGTAAGGGAACACCCTACAGTATAATTGGTGCGACAAACCCAAATTGCAAGTACCATGCCTTGAAGCTAGGTGGGTGGGAAGGCATCAGCCCCTTCCCACCACTAGGCTATGCCCTAGTCTGCACAATAGCACTTGTTGGGAGGCAACCCAATTAGTAAAATTTATTTTTGTCTTTTGCTTTCTGTTCATGAGTGTTTGAACAATTATGCTACTGTTATGATTGTATTTCTTGTGTTTTAGTTAGTGTTTGTGCCAAGTAAAGCCTTTAGAATCTTCTTGGGTGATAGTTGATTTGATCTTGCTGAAAAACAGAAACTTTTGCACTCACAAAAATAATTCTCATATCTAACTGGAGCGTGATAAAATACCAATTATTTTTGCATAAGATTGATACGCAAATTTCTCACGTGGTCCTAACTTTTCCAAATTTTTGGAGTTAGAGAAGTATTCGAAATATCCAGATTGCTACAGAATGTTCTGTTTTTGACAGATTCTGTTTTATTTGTGTTGTGTGCTTGTTTTGATGATTCTATGGTTTTCTTTGAAGAGTTTTCGCCATAGAAAAGTTGGAATAAAGTAGATATAATGCAAGAATAAAATTTGAATTGGTTTACAACAGTACTTATAGTAGTGATTTGTTTTCTTATACTAACGGGTCTCACGAAGGTTTTGTTGAGTTTTGTGTGATTGAACTTTTCAAGTTTTGGGTGATGTTACGATGGATGAAGGAATAAGGAGTAAGAAGAGCCTAAGCTTGGGGATGCCCATGGCATTCCAAGCTATTATCCAAATAGAATCAAGCAACTAAGCTTGGGGATGCCTGAGTGGTATCCCCTCTTTTTTCTAACGACCATTGGTATTTTACTCGGAACTATATTTTTATTCGTCACATCCTATGAGTTTTGCTTGGAGCGTCTTGTATGATATGAGTCTTTGCTTGTTTTGCTTTGTGTTTTAAGTCTTGAATCCTTGTTGCACACACCTATTTGATAGATCCAAAATTATGCCATGACTTGTTAGAATTGCTCTCTATTCTTCACTTAAATCTTTATGAGCTATGGAATTGCTCGAGTGCTTCACTTATATCTTTTTGAGCACGGTGCGCTTTAGTATTTTTGAAGAAATGATCTCTTGAGTCACTTAGATTTATTTGAGAGTTAATAATTATTTAAGAAATTATCTCTTGCTTCACTTAAATAATTTGAGAGAAAGAAATATTATGCTCATGATCTTCACTTATATTTGTTTGAGCTTATCAAAAGCAACACATGAAAATTAGTTCCAAAGTGATAGATATCCAAGAAGGATATAATAAAAACTTCCATGGATATCATTGGACAAAATAAACTTGATTCCTTGTAATAGTTCTGAGATATGATGATGTGATCTGTGAATCATGTTGATGAGTAATCATGCTTTAGTAAGAATATTGGTGTTAAGGTTTGTGATTCCCTATGCAAGCATGAAAGTCAATAGTTATGGAATGAAATTACATCCTACTTGTGGTGCATTATTGGGTGTTAATTATGCTCAATGCTCGCTTATGAGATTATTCGTTTCTTGGTTGGTCGCTTCTGAATCTTTTGCTAGCCTTCATTTTGCACTAAGTCTGATCACTACTTGTGCATCCAAAATCCTTTAAACCAATTTTGCCACATGAGTCCACCATACCTACCTATATGTGGTATTATTTTGCCGTTCTAAGCAAATTTGTATGTGCCATCTCTAATTTTTAGAACAAATTTCTCTTTTGTGTGTCCGTACCGCTCATGAATCGGTAGGGGTGGCTAATATATTTCCATGCTAGATATGTTATTCTCACGATGAGTGTTTATTCACTTGTCATTGCACAAGAGTAAGGCAAAGGTATTAGGGATGCCCAGTCCCGAAATGAAAATTGAATTTACTTTATGTTGTCAAATAATAAATTCCTTGGAAAGTGTTGGTATGGAAGGCACCCGTGGATATGGCTAGCCATGGAAAGTGAAAGTATGGTTGGAAAAGAATAAACTTTAATTTTTGTTTGGGAACCGCCTATGATATATCTAGCATGGAAAGTATTGGGAACTTCTGGATCATTCTCATTGACAGGAAAAGCATGCCTCCCAAAATGTTTTTATCTCTATGTTTTTCGCTTTGAGCTCTGGCACCTATACAAATCCCTACTACCCTCCGCGAAGGGCCTTTCTTTTACTTTATGCTATTTTTATTTTTAATTTGAGTCTCCATCTTCTCTTATAAAGCACCAACTAGCACTACAAAAAAAAGACAGATCCGTGACATTTTGGGCCGAACGAAAAAAAATTCTGTCATACATATGACACTTCTATGACAATAATTGTGACAAAACCCGGTATCATCATAGATGTGGTGGGCTCCTACTTCTATGACAAAAAATCATGACATAAAATGGGCTTTTCATCCTGGGCAGGCCGGAGACGCAGCTGCATGACATTCTTTGGGCCGTCCATGACGGAAAAGCCGTGGTAGAAGCGAGGGCGAGGAAAATTTCGGGGAGTTCCCGGTTACGGTGGGAGGTCGGGGGCTGAGCGATGCACGCTTCTCTCGTACACGTACGCGCGTGTGTGCGAGGCGTTGGCTCTAAATGAACCCGAGCGAGGCATTGGGCTCTAACTGAACCCGAGCGATTGCACTGCAGGCTACGTGTTACTGAACCCGAGCGATCGATCGATGGCTGTTAACTGAACCCGATCGAGCGATTCCTTCGCTACTGCTGCCAACTGAAGCCGATCGATGCTGCCTCTGGATGAACAGTGAGCGTTCCGGGGGGGTTGGATGAACAGTTCCCGGTGGGGGTGGATGAACAAGACCCCGTGGTGTTGCCTCTGGATGAACAGGACCCCGATCGATCGAGCAGGTTGGGGCTAGATGAAAAGGACCCCGTGGAGGGCTGGATGAACAGGACCACCCCGTGGAGGGCAGGATGAACAGTAGCCCGTGGAGGGGTGGTTGAACAGGAGCCTGTGGAGGGGTGGTTGAACAGGAGCCCGTGGAGAGGGCTAGTTGAACAGTAGCCGGTGGAGTAGGGCGCGGTGGAGGCTGGATGAACAGGAGCCCATGGATGAACAGTCGCAGGTGGAGGCTGGAGGAGGTCGACGGTGGATGAACAGTAGCTCGTGGAGGCTGGAGGAGGTCGACGGTGGAGATGAACAGTATCCCGTGGAGTCCCGTTTTGCGGTACGCCACACCCCTCCCGATGAACAGGACCCCTGTTTCGACCGTAGCACTCCAACACAAGTCCGTTTCGTCCGTTTTGCGGTACGCCACACCCCTCCCGATCAACAGGACCCCCGTTTCGACTGTAGGAGGTCCGTTTCCTCTGTTTTACGGTATGCCAGACCCCTCCCGATCAACGGGATCCCGTTTCGAACATGGCCGTTCGAACACAAGGTCGTTTCCTTCGTTCTGCGGTATGCCAGGCCTCGTTTCCATCGCCTGTTCCGTCCAAGCCCTCCCGATGAACACGACCACGCATTCCATTCCGACCCAGCCGGTTGGCTCCCACGCGTTCCATTGCCTCCCCATGAACACGACGCATTCCATTGCCTCCCCATGAACACGACAACGACATTGTTTCTCCGTTCCGACCCAGCCATGTACACGAGCCCTGGCCATACGTATGCGCGAGTAGGCGTTCGAGACCCCGCCCGTATGTACACATATGTGGCCGTATTTTCTTTCTTGCACCCTGGCCGCTGTACATACGTGTACATGCTACGTGCGCGCCTCTACTACGACACGTGCACGCCTCTACATCGACCAGTATATATGTACATACACGTTCGCAACCAGAATGACAACGCTACGTACGCTTCGACCAGGTGGGTCCCGACTGTCAGGCACTTCCTTGCGTGCGAAGATGTAGCTGGTGGGTCCCAGCAGTCAGGGGAAAACATTTTTTCACGAAATAGGGTGACCAGTCCGGTGGGTCCCCGCTGTCAGGTGGAGGAATAATTATTTTGCGCGTAATAAGGAGGCACTTCCTTGCTGCGGCCGTGGACCCAGCTGTCAGCGTCTCCACGCACAGTACTCTTCCGATGGAAGTCGGTCGTTGACCACATTGACCATGTTGCGCCGAGAGCACCACGGCGGTGGACGATGGCGAGGCCTAGGAAGGGGACGACGCGGAGCCGGGGAAGACGCGGCAGTGGAAGCCCCCGCGAAGAGGAGTACGAGGGTTCACTGGTTCGGCTATGGTGTGAGGCTGCCGTCGCTGCATGGCCTGGCCAGCGGTGGGAATAGTAGGGGCGGTGAGGCCTCCGCGGTAGCACAGCTGGCCACGGGGGGCAGGAGCATGCGGCACGACCGGCGCTGCTTTGGGCGGCTGGAGCAAGAAGACCAGAGGTTGAAGAAGCACTACAGCCGTTGGATGGACATCATACGGTCACTGGAGCTAGAATCGTTCATATTGACTAAGTTGACAAAGCCCTTCGTCTCCGTCAACTTAGTAGGCCCACAAGTCAGCCTCCCACCAAGGTGGGTCCCAGCTAGCCAGGGGAGTATTCATTTTTTTGTGCGTAATAAGGAGGCACTTCCGGTGGGTCCGAGCTGACAGCGGGGGGAACATTTTTTTTCACGAAATACGGTGGCCCATCCGGTGGGTCCCAACAGTCAGGGGGAAACGATCTTTTTCGCAAAATACTGGTGGCCCGTCCGATGGGTCCCCGCTGTCAGGTGGAGGAATAATTATTTTCCGCGTAATAAGGAGGCACTTCCTTGCGGCTGCCGTGGACCCAGCGGTCAGCCTCTCCACGTACAGTACTCTTCCGATGGAAGACGGTCGTTGACCACATTGGCCACGCCGCGCCGAGAGCACCACGGCGGTGGACGACGGCGAGGCATAGGAAGGGGACGACGCGGAGCCGGGGAAGACGCGGCAGTGGATGCCCACGCGGAGAGGAGTACGAGCGTTCACCGGTTCGGCTGCGGTGTGAGGCTGCCGTCGCCGCAGAATAACAGGGGGTGTGGGCGAGTAGAGGGATGCCCTGGCCAGCGGTGGGAGTAGTAGGGGGCGCTGAGGCCTATGCGGCAGCACAGCCGGCCATGGGAGGCGGGAGTAGGCGGTCCCGCCGGCGCTGCTTTGGCGGCTGGAGCAAGAAGATCAGAGATTGAAGAAACACGATGGCCGTTGGATTGACATCCAACGGTTACGTCTGCTAGAATCGTTTGTTGACGTATATAATAACTAAAAAAATCTTGCATACGCGTCAACTAAACAGGCCCACAAGTCAGACCACTCCCTCTTTTTTTAATAATTTATATATAGCTCATGGCAACTTCTTATGCAATTTATTGCAGTCGGTTTTTTTTGGTTGGCCAGGGCCAATTTCGCATATTTCTGTGGGTTCCAAACTATTTTTAATACTAAAATGTCCAGCCAGATTTAAAGTACTTCGAAGATATATTTAAATTAGGTTAATGCCCAGTGAAATAGGAATCTGAAAATGTAATAAAATTCAGAAATTATAAAGTAATTGCCAATTTGTCATCTGTTTTTATATTTACAACCCATTTCATATTACTTTCAAGATTTGCAGGCGTCTTGAAAGAGTTGCAGCCCATCAGGGCGTAGAAAAATAAGTAGGCCTGGATTGGGTATTCTTCAGAAAAAATAAACTCGGCTCATTTTCACAAAGAAAAAATAGCTGGGCTGGTCACATGCTGAACATAAAATATAAGCCTGGGCTAGACGGGCCACAACCCAGTTCAAACACTGCTCCGTCTCAACAATACCAAACAAAAATATATTGCTCGAGTAGCTACGTCCCAGGTGTCAGCCGATCTTGTGCTATTCTCTTGTCTATTGACTATATACGCTCACAATGTCGTGGGTCCCAGATGTCAGGAAAACACTAGGAGGAAGCATTTTATTTTTCCATACGCTGACGTGGTGGGCCCCTACTGTCATCCTCTCCACGTACTTTTGCCGATTCCCGTTGTTTGTTGACCATGTTGACAACGCGAGAGGGCGGCGCCGCAGCGAGCGCACCAAAGTGCGCGGAGGACGTCGGCGTTAACGGTTTAGGAGACGGTGGGGCGGCGATGCGTGCGCTGAGGCGCAGCCAGCCATGGGAGGCGGAAGCAGGCGGCCCCGCCGGCGCTGGTTTGGTATTGGCGGCTGGAGGAAGACAGGACTGAAGAAACACGACAGACTGTAAAAGCAGCAGGAGTACTTAACAACCTTAACTGAAACCAGCAGGGGCACTTAACAACCAAAGCTGAAAGCAGTATGAGTACTTATACAGGTTCAACCGTACAGAGCACGCCTCGAACAGTGCTACTTTGCCTACAGTTAACCAAGGGTGAGGCCACCAAGCCCCAGGACAAGGCCCAGGCGCCACCCCGCGCATCCACAACCTTCTAAAAGCGGCTTCATCTCGCAACGTGGTCAATAAACAGGATATTCGCTTTAGAGCCATGGAAAAGCATGAACATAATCTTCTGTCCTATTCTCCAAGATGGACGGGCCTTCATTATTTGAGACCACCCATGAATAAGTATCTTTTCACCTCCAAGGGGAAATGAGTAGGTCGACATAAACATCATGTTGTGACCAAGCGCAAGTCTGACCCGACCATGGTCAGGCATCTGTATAGGAACAATAGAACTCGGCAGTTCCTATTTCAAGAAGATCACAGCTGTAAAACTGTGTATAAGCAATAGTTTATGAACAACATATATAACAGAAAACAGCTCGTACCATAAGTTTCTCGACACAGTTGGACCTGTTCAACGAGTGCAGCAGTGGCACACATATCCCACGTGGCCTTCCACCATTGAAACGCCCTACAAGGACCTCAAGACGATCAATAAAGTGTAGGAACTTGTGGATGTCGATCCAGTCAACTTCAGTGCCATTAGTAACAGCCGAGTTATTACAGAGTAACAAATGAGCAGGCTGCTTAACTCTGAAAAAACCTACACGTGCCACCAATTATAAGAAAATATTAGTTAGAACTAGCATATTCGTGAGAGATTCGTTGCTACTTCTAAAGTTAAATTGTGATTAGTTAGACAGAATAGGTGGATTAAGACGTAATCGAGGCAACAAGCAAGAACCATATACAAAACTAACATGGATGAACAATTGGAACGACGTCGAGGTGGAAGATCGCGGTGAAGATGAGACCAAGTTCGGCTATTTCCATCAACATTTGTGCGCCAACTTTCAGCCGTAAGACTTGAGAAAGTTTATCCAAGTTCGGCCATAAAAAAGCAGCGATCTTCTTGGTTCATGAACCCAACTCGGAACTTATATCCATGGCTTGTCTTCACTGTGACCATTAAACTAGTGTATTCAGTTATGGCAAGGCCAAGCATCTTGAGTACATGTGTTCTGGCAGAGCAAATAATACACTGCAGGAAAAATAATATGAGAACACAGCATGTTCAAAAAAAACCCACCCTCCCGGATAGAAAAGAGGATTCTAGGAACATACTGTGCGCGTTTCAAAATGTTGTGTTAGGATGAGAAGGAACAAGTGTGGCGTCTCGCCGAGGGTGCAGAAACTTGTAGGGTACTCGCACTTTGGGCACTGCAAATGAAACACACTAGATTCAGTAGGAAGAAAAATGCATCAACGACGGCGGCTGCCATCCTAGGATTACCTGCGACCAAGGGACTTGGGTTTATCGGGGATGGATGAAGAATTCGTACTTGGTTCTCCATGAGAAAACCCTATGCAATCGCCAAGAGGGGGTTTTCTCTGAACAAGCAGACGATGGAGAAGGGGATTCAGGCCCAGTGAAATATTGCCGCTTCGTCCGTCCAGCTTACTGCTAAAGCTGGAAAGGGGGGGTTGTGGTTTGACAGCTCATTGGGCATTACTGCGGCGCTACGACCGGGGTGTGTCTACCGTGAAGTTGTGCACTCTAATTTGTGCATATGGCACGTGGACCCCGTTGCCGGTTGCCCCACATATCAGCGAAAGGAAGTAGAAAGACAGGAGTAACTAGTTACACATAAATATATATTTTGACAGAGAGATACTCCCTCTGTAAAGAAATATACAAATCTTTTATATCACAGGCTCACCTTGCCGAGAAATATACTCCTCTGCAACGCACGGGCATTATGGGGGTTCAGCTGAGAATATAATACTCAGATTTTTTTGAGGGATAAAAGTTGCATTATTGAAGATTAACAGTCATAGGTATACAAATAATTTCGGGGGTTCCTATGAGCCAAAGATGGCATCCACAGGGCAAAGAAGTAGCAGATTTTGCGAGCACATGTGCTTCAACATTACACTCGCGTTTTTCATGTATGATCTCCATGGTTTGGAACATATTCTTCTTCATCTTGATCTCGTCCATAATAACTTTGCTGGGCCCCAAGTATGCCTCTCCGATATGCTTGACTGTTGCTAAACAATCGGTGCTAATCTGAACTTGTTGCAGGTTTAAGTCAAGAGCCAGAGATAGCCCCTCGCAACATGCCATTGCCTCTAGGATCTCTCGATCAGTAACACTTTCGCACACTAGTGCCGATGCTCCAAGGAAGAAGCCTATATGATCCCGGCTCACAACTGCCAGGGCTCCCCTTTCACCATTGCGAGATAACGCAGCATCAACATTCATCTTCGCCCAACCCACAGCAGGAGGAGGACGCCACTTCTGCACTGAGCTAGTGCTTCTCGAAACCAAGTTCTGGACTTTGGGCCACAGGCCGACCCTGCATGTTTGGGGGCCATGTGTTCTACCTCAGCGCTTTTCATATTGCAAGCGATCGGTATGGCGCTGGTTTTATATGCTGTCGCAAGGCGAATACACAAAATTCAATAAAGCACGACAACTGTTGGAATGAAATCGAACGACAGTTCCTAACCAGCAATCAGAGTTGAATTCTATCAACGATATACCATGTGATAAATAATACTATCGTACTACTTATACACACAGGACACTTGTTTCACCATGCCAGATTATTACATCAAAATCTCTCGGAGGATAGATCAGTTAGGCAGTTGCGTGCTACTACTGAAGAATTTCAAAGTTGATTTGGACCAGCTCTCCTTGCTGAGAAAGTTCGATTTTGACATCATCCCCTACCGCAAGATATGATTTAGATTTGAACCTTGACCATCCTTTAGCATCAATCATCATGCGACCATCCTTTGTACTTACGATATATTGAGCAGGTTCATTCACACCAAGGCTGCGCATGGTAAGAGAAACTTGGCCGCGGTCGCCCGGATTGTTGAATGACTCCCTCGTTGCTCAAGGAATTCTCTGTTTGCAAACAAGAAGACATACCCAAACAGTTAGATCAACACAGTGAATCATGTGAAACAACATGGAAAGAAAAAAGAACGAAGCACTTGGGCGGCCAATGCTTACCAAGAAGGTGGACATGTCGGTTTTCGTAAGGACTTTGGTATATGAAGTGCGAACTGCAGCCCAGTCTGTTGCCGGTGCAACTGCACGGGCTAGAGCAGATGCAAGTGCAAGTGTTGGTGCAGGTGCCGAAGCCGCCGCTGCTGCCGGAGATGGTGCTCCTTGTAGAGCTGGTGCCGGTGTCGGAGCAGGTGCCGGTGTCGATGCCCGATCCTCCAGTAGATCAGATTGATCCGCTGACGCAGTCGGTGCTCAATCCTTAGCTGGATCAGACTGAGTTGTTGCCGCTGTCAGTGCTATAGCAACTGTCGGTGCTCGATCTATGCGAGACAGTGGCGATCGTGTCTGGTCTGCTATGATCAGTGTCGGTGTCAAAACCGGCGGATCTCGGGTAGGGGGTCCCGAACTATGCGTCTAGGCCGGATGGTAACAGGAGGCAGGGGCTACTATGGGAGTCCTGGATTAGGGGGTCTCCGGACAACCGGACTATCTCCATTGGCCGGATTGTTAGACTATGAAGATACAAGATTGAAGACTTCGTCTCGTGTCCGGATGGGACTCTACTTGGCGTGGAAGGCAAGCTGGGCAATACGTATATGGATACTCCTCTTTTGTAACTGACCTTGTGTAACCCTAACCCTCTCCGGTGTCTATATAATCTGAAGGGTTTTAGTCCGTAGGACAATAATCACAACATACAATCATACCATAGGCTAGCTTCTAGGGTTTAGCCTCTCTGATCTCGTGGTAGATCTACTCTTGTACTACACATATCTTGAATATTAATCAAGCAGGACGTAGGGTTTTACCTCCATCAAGAGGGCCCAAACCTGGGTAAAACATCGTGTCCCCTGCCTCCTGTTACCATCCGGCCTAGACGCACAGTTCGGGACCCCCTATCCGAGATCCGCCGGTTTTGACACCGACATTGGTGCTTTCATTGAGAGTTCCTCTGTGTCGTCGCCATTAGGCTTGATGGCTCCTACTATCATCGATACCGATGCGGTCCAGGGTGAGACTTTTCTCCCCGGACAGATCTTCGTATTCGGCGGCTTTGCACTGTGGGCTAATTCGCTTGGCCATCTGGAGCAGATTGAAAGCTACACCCCTGGCCATCAGGTCAGATTTGGAAGTTTGAATTACACGACCAACATCCATGGGGACTTGATCTTCGACGGATTCGAGCCACAGTCGGGCGCACCGCGCTGTTGCGATGGGTATGACCTAGCTCTGCCACCGGACAGTACCCCAGAGGCCGCGCCCGCATCAGCTCTGACCCTTAGCTCGGAGCCAACTGCGCCAATCGAGGATGGGTGGTTAGACACCGCCTCAGGGGCTGCAGTCTCGGCATCGATCGAGCCAAACACCAGCATAATCCTCTGCGCAGCCCGTGACTCCAAGGTGCCGGACTCTCTTCCATACCCCGAACCATCCGCGCCCCTGCCAATCGAATCCGATTGGGCGCCGATCATGGAATTCACCGCCGCGGATATCTTTCAGCACTCGCCCTTCAGCGACATTCTGAATTCACTAAGGTCTCTCTCTTTGTCAGGAGAGCCCTGGCTGGATTATGGCCAACATGATTGGGATGCGGACGACGAAGAAATTCGACGCCCACCCACCACCCACTTTGTAGCCACTGTCGATGATTTAACTGACATGCTCGACTTTGACTCTGAAGACATCGACGGTATGGATGACGATGTAGGAGACGAACATGAACCAGCACCTATAGGGCACTGGAAAGCCACCTCGTTGTATGACGTATACATGGTGGACACACCAAAAGAAGATGACGACGAGGAACAGAAGGATGCACCGAAGGCTTGTTCCCTCGAGAAGCAGTCAAAGCGGCGGCGCAAGCACCGCTGCAAATCCCGCCTCGCCAGAAATAACGATCACACAGACCCAGCGTTGGAGCAGGGCGAACCACTACCAGACCACGGCAATACGGAGAATCAAACCGAACAAAACAATTCTGTCAAAGATAATAGTCCGGATGACACAACGCCGGACAGGCACCCGGAGCAGTAGAATGCCCGTCAAAGGCTTGTTGCCACCGCAAGGAGTCTGAAAAAGTAGAAGCAAAGGCTCAAGGCTGCGCAGGCCACACTCCAAATCAGATGGAGTAAAGTACTCAACACAGCAGCGAAGTACGGCGACGATCGCCCCACCAAGAGCTACCCAAAGCGGAAGTTTCTACCTGAATTCGATGAGGAGGACTCAGACCCCTCACAACCAAAAATCAAAACAGCCACCTGGCCAGATAGACGACCTCACGGCCAACATAGAGCGGCAAACAATGCCACTCACAAGACAATACGCGATTCACGTGAGGGCTTGCACCAAAAGGACAGCGCAACCGGATCCATCTATGGACCACGCAAGCGCGCCCCAGCATATGATATAACACAACAAACATCCGAACAACGCGGTACACCCAGATACATGGGTGCCGCACACCCCCTATGTTTCACCGATGAGGTGCTGGATCATGAATTTCCAGAGGGATTCAAACCTGTAAACATAGAGGCATACGACGGAACAATAGACCCTGGGGTCTCGATTGAGGACTATATCCTCCATATCCATATGGCTCGGGGAGATGATCTCCACGCCATTAAGTATTTACCCCTCAAACTCAAAGGGCCAGCTCCACAGCTGATCCAGAGGGGCATACCGTGGATCTCCGAACTTCCTCCGTAACATGAAGGGTTTCCTAGCCGCAATATCCCCGGCTTCCCGCAGCTCCTCCTTCTTCGCTCTCATAGCAGAACGGGTGTCCTTCTCCGCCGCCGTGGCCTTCTCAAGGTCCGCTACCTTTGCTCGGTTTTCCTTTTCAAGGACCCGGCAACGGTCAGCAGTGTCTTTTAATTCCACGGCCATCTTGGCCATCTTCTCTTGGCTCTCGCAATGTGCGGCCTTCTCGGCCTACAACTCTTCGGCCGCCTTCAAAGCAGCGGCATTACTAATCCTCACTTGTTCCTTGGCTCGGGCAAGTTCTGCCCGCAAGGCTTCCACGGAGGCAGCTCCATCTGCAGTCACAACATATTAAAGATATTTGCATTATGCTGCTCTTACTATGTGGCGTTCACCAGATAATAACACTTACCCTGTGCCTCGTCAAGCCTCTTGTTAACAAGCTCGAGGTCGGCGTCTGCCGCATTCAGTTGCCGTTTTAATTTGGCAAACTCACTAGTCCGGCTAGCCACCGGAGCCTCCACCACCTGCACGTAAGGGCAGTCTGGTTATTGCCTGAGAATATGATCCTCTATTCACCGCCGTTCTCGACAGCAACCAGAGTCTCAGGGGCTACTATCTACACAGGGCACACCTAACATGTGCAGTACTATCACATATTATCTTACGTACCACAAAGCCTGTCAGTAGACTCATAAAGGCTTCATGTAATCCGCTTTCGGCGGACGAGATTCTCTCCATCACCGTACCCAGCAGCACACGGTGTTCTTCTGAGATGGCCGCTCGCCCCACCAACTCCCTTAGAACGTCCGACCGCACACCAGACGGTGTCGGACTCTTTTGTCTGCTCTCCTCGGGAGCCGGACGATGGGGACTTCAGGGGTCTATGGGATTATCTTCTGGCCTCACCGGATTCGGAGAGGCCCTCCATGACGACACTTCGGGGTCGCCCGCTTCTGGAGCGGAGGAGTCCGGGGGAGGCGTTTCGCTCTCCATCATCTCTAGAAGAAGATTCCCCAAAGACGAGCTCATCTGAGAGGGGCTAAGGCCCGAACTGCAAGATATATGCGGTGGATATTTTCTCAGAAGAAAGATACCATACCTTAAAGTATTTTGGGATCACTTACGACTCGTTGTAGGGCAGATCCCCCCACGGACTGTGTGCGGCAGGAGCACCCCCCAAGGCGGGACCCTCTGTGGGAGATTTCTTCTCCCGTTTGGAGGCTTCGGCTTCCGGATCCTTGGAAGCAGTCCTTTTCCTCCCCCGGTTGTCCTCCTTCATGGAGATGCTCCATTGGAATGAGCAGCGACGGGGGCCCGCGTCCGCTCGTATTATCCCCCCGGTATCTTCCTTCGAGGGCTCCGGGCAAGGTGCGACCTCGAGCATCTTTTCCAATACCGGATTTTCCAAACCCTCAGGGAGGGGGGCCAAACACCGAATCATCTTCGCCTTCGTTAGCCAGTCCTGGTCAAAAAGCGAACTCTCAGAAACAACTTCGAATAAAAGACAGTGTGTTCGGCCAGAGGATTTCTTACTTGTTCGGCGGCGCAGTTACTGCTCAGGCCCACGTCCTCGATAATATCCGGACACTCCACTTGAGATCCGAAGAATGACTTGTACATCTCCTCGTGCGTCAGGCCGAGGAAACTTTGAATGGCACGCGGTCCCTCTGGGTTGAACTCCCACAAGCGAAGGGGCCAGCGTCTGCAAGGCTGGACTTGACGAACCAGCATAACTTGTATTATTACAGCCAAATTAAAATCTCCCTCGAAGAGATCTCGAATGCGGCTTTGCAGTATAGGCACATCCTTGGCTGGACCCCAGCTCAGGCCTCTACTAACCCATGACATCAGTTGTGGTGGGGGGCCCGAGCGGAAACCGGGGGTAGCCGCCCAGTTGGCACTTCGGGGAGCCGTGACGTAAAACCACTCCCGTTGCCATAATTCAGACACCTCTGGAAAGGAACCTTCTGGCCATGGAGCTCCTGCCATCTTGCTTATTGATGCACCTCCGCACGCTGCCTGTTGCCCCTTGATCATCTTTAGCTTTACTTCAAAGGTCTTGAGCCACAGGCCGAAGTGAGGGGTAACGCGGAGGAAGGCCTCACACACGACAATAAACATAGAGATGTGGAGAAAGGAGTCTGGAGCTAGATCATGAAAATTTAGCTCGTAATAGAACATCAAACCCCTGACGAAAGGATCCATAGTGAGGCCTAGACCTTGGAGGAAGTGGGAGACGAACACAACGTTCTCGTTGGGTTCAGGAGTAGGGATGACCTGCCCTCGAGCAGGCAGCCGATGCAAAACCTCGGCGGTCAGGTATCTGGCCTCCCTCAACTTCTTAATGTCCTCTTCCATCACGGAGGAGGGCATCCATCGGCCTTGAAGGCTGGATACGGACATGATTGAAGATCCGGAGAACCTAACCTGGGCTTTGGGTGTTAGAACTCGAGGCAGAGGAAGGGTTCGATTGAGCACAAGAGAGAAAAAGCAAAAACCTTGTCCCTTTATAAAGAGGGTGAATATCAAGCATCCTCTCCGTAGCCGTTTAGGACTTGCCTATAATCTAGGAGTCCTAGACACGGTTGGGTTACCCATGACCGCATTAATGAGAATCCCGTAATTGAGGGAACACGATCTCCGCTTCGGCAAGACGTGTCACGAAACCGCCTCACGTTATGTGTGGAGCTGGTTAAAAGAAACGGTTCGAATAATCACCGGGCCGTGACGTAACGTCATGCTGCCAAAACAAGCCAGCAAATTAGATCTGCGAAAAATGTTATTCTCTCTGCGGTGGAATGTGAAATTTATTTTGCAGGGTCGGACACTATCCTCGTATTCAACTTCTTATGTCATGTATTCGGAGAAGGAACCCGCCTTGCAATGTCGAAGATAATACTGCGCGCCGGACTCGTCGTCATTGAAACCTGGTTCAGGGGCTACCGTGGGAGTCCTGGATTAGGGGGTCTCCGGACAGCCGGACTATCTCCATTGGCCGGATTGTTAGACTATGAAGATACAAGATTGAAGACTTCGTCTCGTGTCCGGATGGGACTCTACTTGGCATGGAAGGCAAGCTGGGCAATACGTATATGGATATCTCCTCTTTTTGTAACCGACCTTGTGTAACCCTAACCCTCTCCAGTGTCTATATAAACCGAAGGGTTTTAGTCCATAGGACAATAATCACAACATACAATCATACCATAGGCTAGCTTCTAGGGTTTAGCCTCTCTGATCTCGTGGTAGATCTACTCTTGTACTACACATATCTTCAATATTAATCAAGCAGGATGTAGGGTTTTACCTCCATCAAGAGGGCCCGAACCTGGGTAAAACATCGTGTCGCCTGCCTCCTGTTACCATCCGGCCTAGACGCACAGTTCGGGACCCCCTACCCGAGGTCCACCGGTTTTGACACCGACAATCAGCTTTCTAACTTGACTAGGATCCGTGACCGTGATCCATTTTTTTCTTCATTTCTTTTAAACGCGAGAAGGACTAATTGTGGCGTTTTTGTTAAACCAAACTGCAGTTCATCATAGGGATTCAGCTTGTACTCAGACAACAGACTAATCCAATTTTTTCCCATAATATAAGTGATGGACAGTGCCTTCGTTACTGACGCGACATAAGAAGTGAAACCTGCAAAAATAGCCACCGTAGAGCAAACCAAACGTTTATTCTGTGATGAATGTCACATGGCAAAACCTGCATCGTAAAATTGCAGGAAAAGAAAGAAAACATGACATTAAATCAATAAGATTTAGACAGTAAATCAATAAGATTTACTTGATGTGACGCGAGTGAATCCTTACCAGGAAATCACTATGTTGAAGTACTAAACAGAAGATTGATCATCCAACTACGCGTGGCATGCAGGGGCCCCGCCTACTCCCACAAGGAGGACAGTCCAAAGGTCGTGACAAATCGTATGGACCGAACATCCATGGGGCTGGAAATCCTGTGGGTGCGATAAACCCTGCAATGCATACAGATATTGGAGTGTAACCATAATTGATAGACCGTCCTCACAAAAAATATGATATCGATACTTCAAAATATACAGACTGAATTGAGTGGATAGACATTAACATAGACCGTTCTCAGGACTGACCACCCACCAAAAGCGGCAGTACTAATAAACAATACAGGGTTCACAAACACAAATCAAGTACTGAAGAATAGTACTTACTACAGACAAGCAAATTCGCACTAACAAACTCTCCAGACTATTTTTTGCCACCGACCTGCGGGATGAACCCGCATAACTGACTAGGCCATGGACTTTGTGTGAGATGTCTACATGCACCATCACCATCTTGTCAACCTTGGAGAACCTAACAGAGTGGTCTTTCCACTCATAAACATGATGATGAAGACATGCCGCATCAGATTTGTTGGGAAGCTTTACAAGAACCACACCCTTCGTAATCGAAGGCATAGCCAGGAAATTGTTGTGGTCAAGTACAGCCTCAAGAACACGCCTGACAACAATGCTACAGGAAAACACTAGTTCAGGACACATGGCGACAAGGACACAACAGCTGGATAGTTCAGCAGTAGAACTCATCATCAGGTCTTCCAGTTCACACGACATGACTTTGAGAACTTCATCTCCACCGCGGACCTGGTTCTAATTCAAACAGAAACCATATTTTATAACTACCTCCGTTCAGAAATATAAGATGATTTTCGATATTATACTCCATATATGACGACATATACGCACAGAAATGAGTGAACAAAGACACTAGAACATGTCTTCAAAGGCATGAGAGCAGAGGGATTACATGCAATATCCATAACACAAGTTACTGAGGAAAATATACCCTCTTAAAAGGTAGCATTGATGTTCATAAAGTACTCCCTCTGTCCCATAATTCTTGTCTTAGATTTGTCTAGATACGGATGTATCAACTCACATTTTAGTATTAGATACATCCGTAACTAGAAAAATCTAAGACAAGAAATTTGGGACAGAGGGAGTAGTTGAAAGTAATCTATAAGAAATCAGTGTCAACCTCTCGCATGTTTTGGTCAAAAGAGGAATTTAGAACCGTCATTTGGCACACAAAAATCACATGGAAGATCACCCAGAAAGTTGTACTACTAGTACTAGTACTAGTACTGCGTGTTAGATGAAAAAACACGATCAAGATCGAGAAAAAGATCGTCAAGAAGAGATATTACCTGGACTTGCTTAATGAGGGATCCCGGAGAGGGGGGCTTGGACAGGGCGATGGCTTTGAGCTTGTCTGCGGTAGTCTCGGTGGGGTGCTTGCGCTTCTTTGTACCATGAGCCTCGACGGTTTTGGCCGGAGCCATAGACATCACTTCGGCCGGTGCTCCAGCGTCCATCAAGAGACTGTCAAATAGAAATAAAAGAAAAGAAACCATAATCACAAACCTAAAAGAAGAAAAGAGAGGGAGTTATAGGATCAGTCTCGGGGTTGCAAGACCGGGCCTTGGCCAGAATCAACACCATTGGTGCGCTCACCTTTCCTTCTTTGGGAGAGAAGAACAATGGCAGAAGCAGGTCGGGGTTTTCTTGAAGAAATGAGGAACAAGATGAGGCAGAAGCGAGGGTTGGGTAGAGAGGAAGCTGAAAGAGAAGAGTGAAATGATGGTTTCTTCGTCCGTCCAACTTACTGGTGGAAAGGAGGAGGTTTTGTGATTTGACGGCTCATTGGGCATTACTGCGGCGCTTCGATCGGGGTAGTCTACCGTCACTCTACTACGGAGTAATTTAGCGCATGGCTGGTGGACCCCAATGCTGGCTGTCCCACACGTCGGCAAAAGTGAGTAATTTAGTGCATGGCTGGAGGAGGATCTGCATGGTAGAGCGTGTCCACTGTTTTTCAGAAGAAAAAAATGATTACAGCAAGCGTTTCCACTCTTACGACGGAGGAGTGCGAAACACGGCAGCCACTTGAACATACACAGTGCTCCTACTACTAGGCATGTGCAGTGGTTCATACGTCAGTACTACACAATCTATTTGCTAGTGTAGTAAGATATGACGATAACAAATGATGTTGTGTGCATGTCAACTACTCCTATATGTAACATAGTACCGCTTTTTCGACTGTCCGGTCGAGAATGGACGGTGAGATCAATGTTAACAGAACTAGGTCCACAGCGCACGGAGAGTACGATGCTACAGTACTCCATGAAACATGAACCATATGAAGCACGAATAGTGTTAGGAAGGGTGTATGAAGGGTGCACGGGATGGGAGCAAAAGTTCCCTTCTCGACCCACTTTTGGGTGTTTGGCAGAGTGCATGAAGGGTGCATGAGTCCACACTAGTAGGTTGACAAAAATACACGAAAGAGGAAACAACAATAATGAGATGAGAATGCAACCAAACACACCCACACACTTTGTGCTACAGTGACTGATCTGCACCGTCTGAGTTTGATCCAACGGTCATGTTGCACCGAGACATGGACATGCCCATGCAGAGGGCGCCGAAACACCACCGAAGTCCCTCTGCTTCTCGAGGCGCATGACGTTGGTGATGCAGGGTGCAACCGCCCGCAGAGCCCGCTCCCGGTCGACGGGAGCCAGCTCGTCAAAGACGGTGTCCAATGGCACAAATGGATTCCGGTGACGGAGCCCTAAAAGGATTCGCCCGGCAACGGCTACGGCAGCCCGCAACCCCTCCTTGTCCAGCTCAGCCCCCACCATCGCGCGGAGACGGCTCAGCTCCTTGGAGATATAGGTGAATAAGGAGACCAGGTCAGGAAGCCACAGCTCATTAAAGTCGACCGGGTGGTCAAACGGGTTTAGCCCAACGGCTGGCATCGTCGCGCTGGCACGACGGTAGGCATCGCGCAACCGCAACACGTGCGTGGAAACTTGGTTCGCCAAGTGGCTGAGGCGATCTTGGACCTCGTCACGATCGGCCCGCTCATGCTCCAGCCGGCTCCCCTGACGGCCTATCATATCTCCCGCTTTCTACAGCAATGCCGCCGACGCCTCGAGCATCTTTGTGGAGGACGCCTGCCGCTTTTGAAGCTCCGTGAACTCCCGCACATAACGGAGGAGCATGGCACTCCTCTCCTCCTTGAGCTCACGGAGCTCCACGTCCTTGGCCCTGAGCTCCGCATCCTTGGCATGGAGCTCCTGTGTCAGAAGCCTCACCTCGGACTCCATGATCTGCTGCGCCGCCATGGCACCAGGTAGAAGCAATGGGGAGAGGAAGCAAAGGGGGCGAAACGGCTGAAAGGCAATGCAATCTACGGGAAGGTGGAGGGAGCGGGGAATCTATTGGTTTTCACCACGGTAAAACACCAGTCAACGACTTCTCACATCAGGGAGCATTGGGTACAGGCGGAGTCATTATGACTAATTGCTGTCGCGCCTGCTCCCGTCAATCAAAAAATTAAAAATCCTGCCGCGCCTGCTCCCATCAATCAAAAAATTAAAAAATCATGCTGCGCCTGCTCCCGTCAATCAAAAATTTAAAAATCCTACCGCACCCAAACACCAGAGCAACGCCGCGGTGGATATTTAAATTTACCTGCCGGCAAGTAGATAAAAAAAGGGGTGAAAAAACAAATGTGGCGGCGGCCTAGCTAATCAGTCGAACTAGCCCAACTAGCTAGCCACCGTGCTTCACTGATGTACTCGGCGGCAAATGTGGTCTTTCGTGATTTGACGACTCATTTACTTGCTTCGGCGCTACGACCGAGGAGGACCCAAAAAACGCACGGTAGGGCGTCCCATGTCAGGAAGAATATATGCGTGCACCACCCGGGAAGACCCCGAAACCGCGCGGTGGGGTGTGCCACGTCTCGGCACGGAGGAAAAATGTGCATGTAAAAATATACTATATCAGACGTAGTACCTATGGTTCGACCTCGGGACCCAGCCAGTCGGTTGAAAACACCCCACTAGCCACATAGCTTCATCATGCAAACGTGGCACGGAGGATAGATGTGGTTAGCTCCGTCTCGACCAGCCACAACGCTCTTGTTCTAGGCGATTCTTCTATTTTCCAAGTTTTTTTAGTTGTAATAACACCATGGCAAGCTAGTGTCGCTCTTCGTGTGTGCCTGTGCAAAGGTTAGACGACGCAGAGAAGAGAGATTGAGATCGCAGACCTGGGACCCACCAGTAAGTGAGATAACGGCCATGCGCGTGTTGACGAGGCACTCCCTCTACTCAACGCAAGTACTGTATAAAATCAAGTTATGGGACAAAGCCAACAACCGTTCGTTTTTTCAGGCTATCGACTTACGCTTTGTAGTCTAGGTTGCCAGTTCGAATCTCGTCTTTCAGATTTGTTAGTTTTAGGTCCAAATTTGATTAATGACAAGTGGGACCCCCGTGTGTTGTTCCGATATTTCAATGTAGGATGGTTTTTTTGAACAAACACTTTGCGCGGTTAGACAAGTAACAGCATGAGTTACCCGTTTTTGCAAGTTTACGAACAAAAATGACAGCGGCATAGAATATCACATCCACCCCGCAGCTTAGATACTATGGTGATACGAGTTTTTGCACCGTTGGAAGTGAGATCTAATGGCTTGGGAGTAGTCTTTGTAATTATGCGCAATTTCCAAACTCTCCAAACGTTTTTTTGCAAATAAAACATTCAGGCCTCGTGTGTGCCACTGCATCTTCGATCCAACGGCTCCCCGGTGCTCATATTAGGTGCTCCCCGTAGCTTAATTACCCGCTACGGTGATTGGAGTAGTTGTGGGCCAAATGCTACGAAAATATAATCTAAACCGACCGGAATAAATGCCTACACAAATTAATCTAAGGTTGGAGTGCCCCTCGCAATGTAAATAGCTCCGGCTTTGCGAGGGATGGAGAGGTAGTAGCTTCAACACGTGGAAGATATGGTGTGAGAAAGCGAGGTCAATCGAGAGACATATAGATAGAGAGACAAAGTGAGTGTGGTCCGACATTCATTGAACAAATATATATGCTCTGGAGAGATATTATCCGATTGAGCTTTTTGGCAAGGGTGAGGGCTGTAAGATAGAGCTTGAGAGATGATCCAGTCACAGACGTGTAGATATATTTTGTGCGTGGGAGGAAGCAAGGTCAACCGATCACATAGGGTCGACGTGCGATCGAAAGAGTGAGACGGGTTGGAGAGAGTGACCTAGATAGACGATGTGCATGAGAGAGTATACAATGTGAATAGGTCGAATTGGGCTCAAACATGGTGATATATCATTTTTGTCCGAGAAACAGCAAGGTAAATCGAGACATACGGATAGAGAGAGAGAGAGAGAGATTGAGTGAGTGTGGCCCACCATGAGGTCGAAAGAGTGGTGGCGGCTTGGATGGACTGACCTAGATAGACAATCTGCGTGAGAGAGTATAGAGTGTGTCGATCGAGGCCCGAACAGGGAGATATATCATTTGTGTGTGAAAGAAAACGAGGTTAAATGAGACTCAGATAAAGAGAGCGAGATTGAGCGAGTGTGGCCCGCCGTGCAGAAGAAAGAGTGAGACAGTCTCGAGGGAGTGACCTAGATATACAACATGCGTGCGTGCGCATGAACGAGAGGTTGGGGGGCTAGATAGGCAATGCATGTATTTAGCGCGAGAGGGTGAGAGGGAGAGGGGGAGAGAGAGAGAGCTCGGCATGGGGTGCAATGGCGGGGGTGTGAGGTAAATACATTTGGTAACAGAGTGGAAAAAGGGGTTGTGTAGTTGAGAGACTTAGAGATCGAAACATGGAGAGAAAGAATGAACGTGTGTTGGAAACCGATAGCTTCCTAAGGTGGTTAGGAGAGGAAGATTTGACCGATACAGGAAGTATGTAGCGTTCGTGCAGGGGGGGTCTAAAAACAACATTTGAATGTACATAGTACGAGACTTAATATCGATGTTTCAATTCGGTGTACATTGTAAGATTTGAACCGAGGACCAGGCATACGGTAATTATTTCGAATTCGTGCCATACTAAGTTTCGAAAAGTTGACATTGACTCAGTTTGTTGTGCTATTTTGTAGGTCATATGTTTGAATCCATCCAAAAGTTTTCTCACTACCATGGTGTTCATCATATACATATGAATTTGTATTAAAAAAGTAGCGTGGATACAGTGAAATGCGAAATCCACGTTAGAATTGGAGATCGCTACGTGACACACACTCCAATTCAAATAACTAACTACGTGACACACACTCTAATTCAAATAACTAATTATGTGACACACACTCTAATCCACGTCAGCGTGGGTACCTTTTCGATTTTTTTTCAAATAACTCCTCATTAATTAATTTATAGTACTCCCTCTGTTCACTTTTATAAGACCTTGAAGATATTTCAGACAATGTGCAAAACAGTTCATTTTATGTTGTCTGGAACGACTTACAAAAGTGAACGGATGGAGTATCTCATTTCTAATGACTAATTATTGCAAGGAAAACATGGGCATGGTAATACATACTGATTCGTTTGCAAATGAAAGAAGATTCGTTTGCGTTCTCAAATGTAGGCGCACCAGGCAAACCAGAGTCGTGTCGGGGTGGACACTGCTTCGGCGCCTTAAAGGCAACTGCCTTTGGGTCACTGACATGTGGGCCAGCCACCTGTTGGACCCATATGTCATGGACACAAAGGCAGGTGCCTTAAGGCACCAAAGCATAGTCCTGTCGGGGTGGTCGCGTGTGTCAGACGGACGCGTAGCACCCAGCCACCCACCCCCAAAAAAAGGACGACAAGAATATAAGTTCGCGCTTCCACATTTCAGATTGAAATATCTGGCGGCCCCAATTCCAGCCCTGCAAAATCTCTCTTCTCCATCATCCCCTTCCGCGCCCAGATTGCTCAAATCCCTAATTCGCCGCCAACCCTCGAATCGCCCCTCGTCTCGTCTCTTTCCCCACCGTTCCCCACCTCTGTGCCGGACGACGACGACGAAGACAACGGTCGCGCTTCATCACCGCACCGGAGCTACCTCATCTACGCCCTCGTCCACCGCACCGGGTGGTCCACCGACAACGTCAGCCGCCGCAACCGACGTGCCTCACAGACACCGAGTTCCACCGCATTAGGTGCGCTTCACCGACACCGTCTCCCAGCTCACCGGGGCTACTTCACCGAGCACATCGTCGCACCTCCGCCCCCCGAGGCCGTTGGGGCTTCACCAACGGTCTGGTCCACCGCATCGTAGCGCTCTGCTGCCACTCAAGATCTGCATCCGTGCGCGGCCAACCAACGCCAGTGCATCACCCTCAACGGCTCTGAAGTGACCCGCACTCTAGCTAGGCGAGCATGCCCAAACGCCGGCCCGAACTAGGTATCCACACATCACTCCCTTGTGCACTGTTCTGACGATGTTTGGATATGCTTTCACTGCTCTCTTAGCTTACACGCCTATGCAACTCTGACCTTAACTCTTATTTCTTCTGGAGATGTCATCTGAAACAAGCAAATCCATATTTTAGCAAAGCATGGCGGCGCTACGGGATCTGGTACACATCCTGCACACCCGTATAACCTTGTAACTATCTGTCCTCCGGTACAACATCAAGGTCGATTCCTCTTATTTGATCAACCATTCGCCGTGTCAAAAATGCAGAGGGCGATGCAAGGAGCACAAGGCCTGCACATCTAAGCAAGTGGTAACATGGACTTGTACATGGAACAACACAAGCGCAAGCAGAGCTGGAGTGAGCCTGTACAACGAGCTAGCGTAAGTCCCTGCATTTCATTTAATTCGTATTGGCATTCGTGTATGATTTGTGTGCAGTGGCTGATCCACGAATTCAAGTTACCAGGGGCGAACATTTAACTTAAAAAATACGAAGGCACTTGCACTCCGGAAATCAACATAACTTGAGAAATGTGAAGCTACATGCACTTTGAAAACCAGCTAATGATCCAAAGTAGTTCAGATTATAAACACTAAATGATGCAAGCACCAAAAACACAAAATGCAACCTGGTGTACAAGGACTACAAACATGGTCTGTACCTGCTTGAATTATTCGTTCTCTGGCTGAAAATATCGAAGTGTAATTGCACGTATAACTAGTGCGCAAACTACATATCAATATATCTATCCTGCACAAGTATGCCAATAGTTTCAAACAACAGATTAGAAAAGTATTTATGCTATGTTGTCATGATACGAGGACTTTCTGGTAGATGGCCTCGACGTTTCCTCAAGCTATGAAAATGCACTATAATTTGCTTGTCATCAATGCCTGCAAATCTCTGTCTCTCTCAACATAGTAGATCATCATTAGACACTAAATCCTTCAATGAGCTTGAAAAATGCTTGCATTAGATCCCTCATTAGACACTATATGTTCATCACCAGGAGCATGTAAAATGTTTGCATCAAATCCTTCATTAGCAATATGTTCATTAGACACTACGGGCTCAAGAACAACATGAGCTTGTATGTTTGCACCAGAAACTTGATTAGATACATCAGATTCAGTCAGTTCAGTATTGATTGGGGGAGTTATAAAATAAGTAGAAATTGGTTTCATTTTCTCATAGATTCCCTACATACAAGCAGTTTTACAACACCGTCAGGTTTAACTATTGGCCAGAAATTGAAGAGTTGAATTAGATATAATCAGGGATGTGATGTACCTGCTCGTTGCGCATGCTACTATTGCAAGTTGCGACTGTCCGTTTGCGCAAGCTCGATGCCATGCCCGTGCTGCCGCCGCTGCCTCCCACGCAGGCTACACCCAGGGTTGGATCTTCATCTTCTTGTCCTTCCGTTCGCTTGAAGCCCGGCGACGGCCCTCCAACGAGGGCATGAGGAAGTGCTGTGTCGGTCTATCCAGCAGCGGCTAGGTTAGGAGCGAACCAGACTGGATGCTGGAGCGAATGAATTTGGATTTTTCCTGCTGTCAATGGATATGGGAGGCGCTAGTTTGGGCCGCGAGCCTGCTATAGGGCCTGCCTTGCACTTATGTTATTGGCCCATCCAAATTGAAACATTTTTCTTCATTTTTTACATTGCCTTCTTGTGCGTTGGGATGAACAAAACTAGCATGGGCCAACCTGGACGACTCAAACTAGGTGCACACTTTCCAGCCACCTGAGGCGGCTGCCCATACCAGCCCCTATGGTGGCGTCGCCCCTTTTTGCGTGTATGATTGGATAGTGAAAAATATTCCAGTGGCGCTTTGGATTTACCCACAGAATGGTTGAATTGTTTGTTTCTATGAACTGAGTTCGCCAATAATGTGAAGGATGCCAGTTTTTCATCCTATTGTAGATTGCTTAGATCTCGATATGCCAAAAGTAATCGCATGAAATATACAGTAAAAGCCATTGTGATGTGTTTGGCTACAACTAGTCTGACTACACATCCTCATATAACATATCAAGGATGCACCATCTTAGCAGATTAACCATTCGACTTACCCATGCAGTGTGGGAAGAAAGAAGTATTGGGAGTGCGTATCCAAGCAATTGATGCCATGGACTCCTTCGTACAAGCTTGTAAGCGAAAAAGAAGTTGCAGTGTGCCTATACAAAGAACTAGCGTAAGTTCAGTTACCTGCTTCTCGGAATTTTAGTTAGCCACTTATTGCAAAATTGTTCAATTACGTTGCTTGGCTTAATTTAGTTTGCTACTGATTACATAATCGCACAGCCTGTAAATCATATTGTAGACTGCGCCTATCTATGTGTTTGATACTTACTATTAAGAATTACCTGTTTGCCTTAACTTAAATATCTACTTGTTTGTTTAACTTCTTTGCTGCTACAACAGCGGGTTACAATGATGTTAATAACTACTTTTCAGCATCCAATTGAAACTCTTTAATTCCTTGTTTGTTTAACTGGTTTGCTGTTATAACTCCCAATTGAGATGTTTTGCTAACTTCAACTTTTCTGAATCCAACCGGAACATTAATGGCAAAACAGGTTAGCCCAAGATCAAAGAGCGAGCTCCCCATGGACGTTGCATCATCCCACAGCAGTGGCACCGGCCCAATCGTGCATTATGAATTGCCAACTGTTGATGCTCTAGAGGCTAAACTAGTGGTAGAAAGAGATTCTGCTTCCGCACTTAGAGATGAAGTTGACATGTTGAGGAAGCAAACAGCACAATCACAAGCAATACTCAAGACAACCATTAAATATTTGGTGGATTTCAAAACGAAGCAAGCTGAGACTGACCAGATTGTTAAGGTCCTGAAGGAAAAAAGGAACTTAAATTCCTACTTGGTAAATCATAGGTGAAATGTTCTTTCCATAGTTGAATAACCTTTGTGTTGTCTGTTCATGTAATCAATCAAACCATTTGTTTTAGAGATCATGTAATAATTGTTTTTTTGTTTGTAATTTTATTTGGGCACAAGTCTGTATTAATTGATAAGACTCGGAGACATTTCATTTGGATTGTTGTGCCAGACCTACAAATATGCCAATCGGGCTGAATGTGCATTCAGCAATAGTAGTATAGATGGACCATAAGTGGCATGCATCGGAAAGGGCCAAGATGCTGGCTAAAAAAAGGATGCTGTTGTAGCCAAAAAAAGTACAGCGGCCTGGCTTATGTATGTTAGTTGATATTATTGATCCATATACTCTATAAGTGTTTATATGTCTGTTAGTTCCGTACATTCTTGGTTGATTGACTCGGTATTTGAATCTTGATACATCGCTTGTGTACATATCTAAATGGGAGTACACATTATGCTGCGTGTGACATTTGAGTTGGACATGAAGTGTTCCAAATATTCGAATTCACCTTAAACTGGATTCTAGTTTCTGAATTTGAGTATCGGCATTTGTAAACCATATTTATATATGACAGTGAAATACATCTTTGTCGTCCTTTTGAAGATATATAAAAACACATAGAATGATTTATAAAGATTCATATAGGAATACAAAATGGATTCGAATTTAGTTGCCAGGTTAAACGTGGATGCTTATTGTCCCAAAATTTGAAAGAAACAGCAAAATGTCCACTCCCACATCGGCTGCCTGAAGCCAAGTGTTTGGGAGATGGAAATTACTGTCTACCCATTACACGGACAATCCATCAGCCCGATTTCCACTGGCTCTAAATAGGGGTAGGTTAGTAACTTCAATTAGACGTGACACGACCGCCTCTGAGCCCATTCCGACATGGTGGGCGGCAAACATGGGCGGCAAAACTCATTTGATTCAAGCTTGTCCGGAAGACCTCTGTTTGTCCCTCCATTCCCCATTCATACACGGTGGGCGACAAAACACCCTCTCCTCGTCCGAAATAGACGTAGGCTAATATTTTAAATAGGGGCAGATGTGTAACTTCCATCAGACGTGACACAACCTCCCTACCTGTCAGCCCCTTTCATACACCATGGGCGCCAACCGTGGGCGGCAAAACACCCTCTCCTTGCCCAAAATAGTTACCGGCAAATATTTGGGAGATGCGAGATTACCGTCCTATCCCCAACCGACGAGACGTCCAAATTTAAAATGGGGGATAAGTTCATAACTTTCCTATATTTCAGACAGGCGCGTCCCAAAACATGGTTCCCCGTACCTCTCCCTCCATTTTCCCATTCATACACCGTCCGCGCTAGAACACCCCATTCCCACACCAGCCTCCGTCCGCCACCCCATCCGTCGCCGCCGTCCTCCACCACATCCATTGCCACCGTCCTCCACCATGCCAGAGCGCCTACCAAGACCGCATCGTTCACTGCTAGAGATAGACGTTTCTCATCCACGGCGATGGACCAATAGCCTTGCATCGCATCCTCTCGCTTCATCGGCGCCGTCGTCCTCTTTGCCGGGGCCGCTCACACGACCTTCTCTTCCACCGCAACGGGACTTATCCCCCGATGCACCCATCTACCGTCGCAGATCTGATTCAACGCCAACGACAGCCATCGCACCCCTGATACCTACACGGCACTGCAAGAGAGGTGGTACTTCATATCTCCACAACTTTTTGATCTCAACCAGAAAATAGATCTTAACTTGCTTACTCTACTTTATTTTTAGCTCTTAGAATTTAGTTCTTAGTTTGAAGCAAACAATGGATGCTAAATATCATTTCTCCGGTTTGCAGCTTCAAATCTGCCATGGCATAGCCATAATGCGGTTTAATTGATCATGCTTAGGGTTTAATTGATCATGTTGGTTCCGTGGTAGTTTCTTTAATAGAAATCATAGGGGAAACCCTCTTTTGCTAAAAAAATATATGCTTAGAGTTTCCCCCTTTTATGATCACTATACGATCAGAATACATGCTTCGTGTCATAATAACACTTCTCCACCCATCAAGCTAAACAAGCTTAGTTGTTCAAATACGAATCTGATATTATTAAAACAGAGTTGTTTAATTGGTCAGCTAAATGTTCCTAAATTAGTTTTGAAAATGCATGTTCGCTGCTCGGGTGTGTATCTCTATGTGTGGTCTGGTCAGCATGGTTGGGGAGGTGAACTTTGCATATGCAGGGGGTTTATAGGGAGACACTCTCTGAGTTGAAACCGCAATGCATTCCATAGATAATCTGACTACTTTTTATGATTTCATGAAACTCAGATTCTGAACAACATCATAATGATTATGAGCTTGCGTGCATGAAAAGAATAAAGCAGAACAATGCCATGGCTGTCAAACTTGGCATTAAGGGACTGAAATCAAGTCTGGATGCAATGCAATGCAAACACTCTCCACCTACAGATTCATGCTCAGAATATGATCCTAACAGTGATTCTGAGCTAGAGGGAGACCTAAGTAAATGTAGCTCCCTAGTGGAGGAGTCAGAGGAAGATGCCCTATCTTATTCACCCATCAAGGTACTTGCTCTAACTTTCCAAGGTTACATTGCTCGCACATATCTTGCAACTGATGCTTTGCATTGCTTCTATTTTGTTGAACTGCCATTAGCTTAGTTTACACATCGTGTATGTGAATACTGTTGGGGAACGTAGCAGAATTTTAAAATTTTCTACGCATCACCAAGATCAATCTATGGAGTCATCTAGCAACGAGGGAGAGAGGAGTGCATCTACATACCCTTGTAGATCGCGCGCGGAAGCGTTCAAGAGAACGGGGTTGATGGAGTCGTACTCGTCGTGATCCAAATCACCGATGACCTAGCGCCGAACGGACGGAACCTCCGCGTTCAACACACATACGGTTGGGAAGACGTCTCCTCCAACTTGATCCATCAAGGGGGAAGGAGAGGTTGATGAAGATCCAGCAGCACGACGGCGTGGTGGTGGAAGCAACGGTGATCTCGGCAGGGCTTCGCCAAGCTCAGGGAGAGGGAGGAGTGTCACGGGAGGGAGAGGGAGGCGCCAGGGGCTAGGGTCCGGCTGCCCTCCCTCCCCCCACTATATATAGGACCCCTAGGGGGGCGCCGGCCCTAGGAGATTGAATCTCCAAGGGGGGGCGGCCAAGGGGGGTGGAGTGCCCCCCAAGCCAAGTGGGGCGCCCCCACCCCTAGGGTTTCCAACCCTAGGCGCAGGGGAGGCCCATGGGGGGCGCACCAGCCCACTAGGGGCTGGTTCCCCTCCCACTTCAGCCCATGGGGCCCTCCGGGATAGGTGGCCCCACCCGGTGGACCCCCGGGACCCTTCCGGTGGTCCCGGTACAATACCGATCACCCCCGAAACCTTCCCGTAGGCCGAAACTTGACTTCCTATATATAAATCTTCACCTCCGGACCATTCCGAAACTCCTCATGACATCCGGGATCTCATCCAGGACGCCGAACAACTTTCGGGTTACCGTATGCTAATATCTCAACAATCCTAGCGTCACCGAACCTTAAGTGTGTAGACCCTACGGGTTCGGGAGACACGCAGACATGATCGAGACGACTCTCCGGTCAATAACCAACAGCGGGATCTGGATATCCATGTTGGCTACCACATGCTCCTCGATGATCTCATCGGATGAACCACGATGTCGAGGATTCAATCAATCCCGTATACAATTCCCTTTGTCAATCGGTATGTTACTTGCCCGAGACTCGATCGTCGGTATCCCAATACCTCGTTCAATCTCGTTACCGGCAAGTCACTTTACTCGTACCGTAATGCATGATCCCATGATCAACCACTTGGTCACATTGAGCTCATTATGATGATGCATTACCGAGTGGGCCTAGAGATACCTCTCCGTCATACGGAGTGACAAATCCCAGTCTCGATTTGTGCCAACCCAATAGACACTTTTGGAGATACCTGTAGTGTACCTTTATAGTCATCCAGTTACGTTGTGACGTTTGGCACACCCAAAGCACTCCTACGATGTCCGGGAGTTGCACAATCTCATGGTCTAAGGAAATGATACTTGACATTCGGAAAAGCTATAGCAAACGAACTACACGATCTTTGAGCTATGCTTAGGATTGGGTCTTGTCCATCACATCATTCTCCTAATGATGTGATCCTGTTATCAATGACATCCAATGTCCATAGTCAGGAAACCATGACTATCTTTTGATCAACGAGCTAGTCAACTAGAGGCTCACTAGGGACGTGTTGTGGTCTATGTATTCACACATGTATTAGGATTTCCGGATAACACAATTATAGCATGAACAATAGACAATTATCATGAACAAAGAAATATAATAATAACCATTTCATTATTGCCTCTAGGGCATATTTCCAACAGTCTCCCACTTGCACTAGAGTCAATAGTCTAGTTACATTGTGATGAATCGAACACCCATGCAGTTCTGGTGTTGATCATGTTTTGCTCTAGGGAGAGGTTTAGTCAACGGATCTGCCACATTCAGGTCCGTATGTACTTTACAAATATCTATGTCTCCATTTTGAACACTTTCACGAATGGAGTTGAAGCGACGCTTGATATGCCTGGTCTTCCTGTGAAACCTGGGCTCCTTGGCAAGGGCAATAGCTCCAGTGTTGTCACAGAAGAGAGTCATCGGGCCCGATGCATTGGGTATGACTCCTAGGTCGGTAATGAACTTCTTCACCTAGATTGCCTCTTGTGCTGCCTCCGAGGCTGCCATGTACTCTGCTTCACATGTAGATCCCGCCACAACGCTTTGCTTGCAACTGCACTAGCTTACTGCCCCACCATTCAAAATATACACGTATCCGGTTTGTGACTTAGAGTCATCCAGATCTGTGTCGAAGCTAGCATCGACGTAACCCTTTACGATGAGCTCTTCGTCACCTCCATAAACGAGAAACATATCCTTAGTCCTCTTCAGGTACTTCGGGATATTCTTGACCACTGTCCAGTGTTCCATGCCGGGATTACTTTGGTACCTTCCTACCAAACTTACGGCAAGGTTTATATCAGGTCTGGTACACAGCATAGCATACAAGATAGACCCTATGGCCGAGGCATAGGGGACGACACTCATCTTTTCTCTATCTTCTGCCGTGGTCGGGCATTGAGCCGTGCTCAATCTCGTACCTTGCAATACAGGCAAGAACCCCTTCTTTGACTGATCCATTTTGAACTTCTTCAATATCTTGTCAAGGTACGTACTCTGTGAAAGACCAATGAGGCATCTTGACCTATCTCTATAGATCTTGATGCCTAATATATAAGCAGCTTCTCCAAGGTCCTTCATTGAAAAACACTTGTTCAAGTAGGCCTTTATGCTTTCCAAGAATTCTATATCATTTCACATCAACAGTATGTCATCCACATACAATATGAGAAATGCTACAGAGCTCCCACTCACTTTCTTGTAAACACAGGCTTCTCCATAAGTCTGCATAAACCCAAACGCTTTGATCATCTCATCAAAGCGAATGTTCCAACTCCGAGATGCTTGCACCAGCCCATAAATCGAGCGTTGGAGCTTGCACACCTTGTCAGCATTCTTAGGATCGACAAAACCTTCCGGCTGCATCATATACAATTCTTCCTTAAGGATGTCGCTTTGACGTCCATTTGCCATATCTCATAATCATAGAATGCGGCAATTGCTAACATGATTCGGATGGACTTCAGCTTCGCTACAGGTGAGAAAGTCTCATCGTAGTCAACCCCTTGAACTTGTCGATAACCCTTAGCGACAAGCCGAGCTTTATAGATGGTTACATTACCATCCGCGTATGTCTTCTTCTTAAAGATCCATTTATTTTCTATGGCTCGCCGATCATCGGGCAAGTCAGCCAAAGTCCATACTTCGTTTTCATACATGGATCCTATCTCGGATTTCATGGCTTCCAGCCATTTGTCGGAATCCGGGCCCGCCATCGCTTCTTCATAGTACGAAGGTTCACCGTTGTCTAACAACATGATTTCCATGATAGGGATGCCGTACCACTCTGGTGCGGAACGTGTCCTTGTGGACCTACGAAGTTCAGTAGCAACTTGATTTGAAGTTTCATGATCATCATCATTAACTTCCTCTCTAGTCGGTGCAGGCACCTCAGGAACATTTTCTTGAGCTGCGCCACTTACCGGTTCAAGAGGTAATACTTCATCGAGTTCTACTTTCCTCCCACTTATTTGTTTCGAGAGAAACTCTTTCTCTGGAAAGGATCCATTCTTGGCAACAAAGATCTTGCCTTCGGATCTGAGGTAGAAGGTATACCCAATAGTTTCTTTAGGGTATCCTATGAAGACGCATTTTTCCGACTTGGGTTCGAGCTTTTCAGGTTGAAGTTTCTTGCCATAAGCATCGCATCCCCAAACTTTTAGAAACGACAGCTTAGGTTTCTTCCCAAACCATAATTCATACGGTGTCATCTCAATGGATTTCAACGGATCCCTATTTAAAGTGAATGCGGTAGTCTCTAAAGCATAGCCCTAAAATGACAGCAGTAAATCAGTAAGAGACATCATAGATCGCACCATATCAATAGAGTGTGATTACGATGTTCGGACACACCATTACACTGAGGTGTTCCAGGCAGCGTGAGTTGTGAAACTATTCCATATTTCCTTAAGTGTGTGCCAAATTTGTGACTCAAGTATTCTCCCCCACGATCTGATCGCAAGAACTTGATTTTCCTGTCACGTTGATTCTCAACCTCACTCTGAAATTCCTTGAACCTTTCAAAGGTCTCAGACTTGTGTTTCATTAAGTAGACATACCCATATCTACTCAAGTCATCAGTGAGGGTGAGAACATAACGATAGCCACCGCGAGCCTCAACACTCATTGCACCGCACACATCAGTATGTATGGTTTCCAAGAAGTTGGTTGCTCGCTCCATTGTTCCTGAGAACGGAGTCTTGGTCATTTTTACCCATGAGGCATGGTTCGCACGTGTCAAATGATTCGTAATCAAGAGACTCCAAAAGCCCATCTGCATGGAGCGTCTTCATGCGTTTGACACCTATGTGACCAAGGCGGCAGTGCCACAAGTATGTGGGACTATCATTATCAACCTTACATCTTTTGGTATTCACACTATGAATATGTGTAACATTACGCTCGAGATTCATTAAGAATAAACCATTCACCAGCGGAGCATGACCATAAAATATATCTCTCATATAAATAGAACAACCATTATTCTCAGATTTAAATGAGTAGCCATCTCGAATTAAACGAGATCCTGATACAATGTTCATGCTCAAAGCTGGCACTAAATAACAATTATTGAGGTTTAAAACTAATCCCATAGGTAAATGTAGAGGCAGCATGCCGACGGCGATCACATCGACCTTGGAACCACTCCCGACGCGCATCATCACCTCGTCCTTCACCAGTCTCCGCTTATTCCGCAGCTCCTGCTTTGAGTTACAAATGTGAGCAACTGCACCGGTATCAAATACCCAGGAGCTACTAGAGTACTGGTAAGGTACACATCAATTACATGTATATCACATATACCTTTAGTGTTGCCGGCCTTCTTGTCCGCTAAGTATTTGGGGCAGTTCCGCTTCCAGTGACCACTTCCCTTGCAATAAAAACACTCAGTCTCAGGCTTGGGTCCATTCTTTGACTTCTTCCCGGCAGCTTGCTTACCGGGCGCGGCAACTCCCTTGCCGTCCTTCTTGAAGTTCTTTTTACCCTTGCGTTTCTTGAACTTAGTGGTTTTATTCACCATCAACACTTGATGTTCCTTTTTTGATTTCCACCTCCACTGATTTCAGCATTGAATATACCTTAGGAATGGTCTTTTCCATCCCCTGCATATTGAAGTTCCTCACAAAGCTCTTGTAGCTCGGTGGAAGCGACTGAAGGATTCTGTCAATGACCGCGTCATCCGGGAGATTAACTCTCAGCTGAGTCAAGCGGTTATGCAACCCAGACATTTTGAGTATGTGCTCACTGACAGAACTATTTTCCTCCATCTTACAACTGAAGAACTTGTCGGAGACTTCATATCTCTCGACCCGGGCATGATCTTGGAAAAACATTTTCAGCTCTTCGAACATCTCATATGCTCCGTGTCGCTCAAAACGCTTTTGGAGCCCCGATTCTAAGCTGTAAAGCATGCCGCACTGAACGAGGGAGTAATCATCAGCACGTGACTGCCAAGCGTTCATAACGTCTTGGTTCTCTGGGATGGGTGCGTCACCTAACGGTGCTTCTAGGACATAATCTTTCTTGGCAGCTATGAGGATGATCCTCAGGTTCCGGACCCAGTCCGTATAGTTGCTGCCATCATCTTTCAGCTTGGTTTTCTCTAGGAACGCGTTGAAGTTGAGGGCAACATTAGCGTGGGCCATTTGATCTACAAGACATAGTGTAAAGATTTTAGAATAAGTTCATGATAATTAAGTTCATCTAATCAAATTATTCAATGAACTCCCACTCAGATAGACATCCCTCTAGTCATCTAAGTGAAACATGATCCGAGTCAACTAGGCCGTGTCCGATCATCACGTGAGACGGACTAGTCAACATCGGTGAACATCTTCATGTTGATCGTATCTTCTATACGACTCATGCTCGACCTTTCGGTCTTCCGTGTTCCGAGGCCATGTCTATACATGCTAGGCTCGTCAAGTCAACCTAAGTGTATTGCGTGTGTAAATCTGGCTTACACCCGTTGTATTCGAACGTTAGAATCTATCACACCCGATCATCACGTGGTGCTTCAAAACAACGAACCTTCGCAATGGTGCACAGTTAGGGGGAACACTTCCTTGAGATTATTACGAGGGATAATCTTATTTAAGCTACCGCCGTTCTAAACAAATAAGATGCAAAACATGATAAACATCACATGCAATCAAATAGTGACATGATATGGCCAATATCATTTGCTCCTTTTGATCTCCATCTTCAGGGCTTCATGATCATCGTTGTCACCGGCATGACACCATGATCTCCATCATCATGATCCCCGTCATCGTTTCTTATTGAAGTTGTCTCGTCATCTATTACTTCTACTACTATGGCTAACGCTTTAGCAATAAAGTAAAGTAATTACATGACGTTTATGTTGACACGCAGGTCATAAATAAATAAAGACAACTCCTATGGCTCCTGCCGGTTGTCATACTCATCGACATGCAAGTCGTGATTCCTATTACAAGAACATGATCAATCTCATACATCACATATATCATTCATCACATCCTTTTGGCCATATCACATCACACGACACATGCTGCAAAAACAAGTTAGACGTCCTCTAATTGTTGTTGCATGTTTTTACGTGGCTGCTATAGGTTTCTAGCAAGAACGTTTCTTACCTACGCCAAAACCACAACGTGATATGCCAATTTCTATTTACCCTTCATAAGGACCCTTTTCATCGAATCTGATCCGACTAAAGTGGGAGAGACAGACACCCGCCAGCCACCTTATGCAACTAGTGCATGTCAATCGGTGGAACTAGTCTCACGTAAGCGTACGTGTAAGGTCGGTCCGGGATGCTTCATCCCACGATGTCGCCGGATCAAGATAAGACTAGTAACGGCAAGCAAATTGACAATATCCACACCCACAACTGCTTTGAGTTCTACTCGTGCATAGAAACTACGCATAGACCTAGCTCATGATGCCACTGTTGGGGAACGTAGCAGAATTTTAAAATTTTCTACGCATCACCAAGATCAATCTATGGAGTCATCTAGCAACGAGGGAGAGAGGAGTGCATCTACATACCCTTGTAGATCACGCGTGGAAGCGTTCAAGAGAACGGGGTTGATGGAGTCGTACTCGTCGTGATCCAAATCACCGATGACCTAGCGTCGAACGGACGGCACCTCCGCGTTCAACACACGTACGGTTGGGAAGACGTCTCCTCCAACTTGATCCAGCAAGGGGAAAGGAGAGGTTGATGAAGATCCAGCAGCACGACGGCGTGGTGATGGAAGCAACAGTGATCTCGGCAGGGCTTCGCCAAGCTCAGGGAGAGGGAGGAGTGTCACGGGAGGGACAGGGAGGCGCCAGGGGCTAGGATCCGGCTGCCCTCCCTCCCCCCACTATATATAGGACCCCTAGGGGGCGCCGACCCTAGGAGATTGAATCTCCAAGGGGGGCGGCGGCCAAGGGGGGTGGAGTGCCCCCCAAGCCAAGTGGGGCGCCCCCACCCCTAGGGTTTCCAACCCTAGGCACAGGGGAGGCCCATGGGGGGGCGCACCAGCCCACTAGGGGCTGGTTCCCCTCCCACTTCAGCCCATGGGGCCCTCCGGGATAGGTGGCCCCACCCGGTGGACCCCCAGGACCCTTCCGGTGGTCCCGGTACAATACCGATCACCCCCGAAACCTTCCCGATGGCCGAAACTTGACTTCCTATATATAAATATTCACCTCCGGACCATTCCGAAACTCCTCATGACGTCCGGGATCTCATCCGGGACTCCAAACAACTTTCGGGTTACCGTATGCTAATATCTCAACAACCCTAGTGTCACCGAACCTTAAGTGTGTAGACCCTACGGGTTCGGGAGACACGCAGACATGACCGAGACGACTCTCCGGTCAATAACCAACAGCGGGATCTGGATACCCATGTTGGCTCCCACATGCTCCTCGATGATCTCATCGGATGAACCACGATGTCGAGGATTCAATCAATCCCGTATACAATTCCCTTTGTCAATCGGTACGTTACTTGCCCGAGACTCGATCATCGGTATCCCAATACCTCGTTCAATCTCGTTACCGGAAAGTCACTTTACTCGTACCATAATGCATGATCCCGTGATCAACCACTTGGTCACATTGAGCTCATTATGATGATGCATTACCGAGTGGGCCCAGAGATACCTCTCTGTCATACGGAGTGACAAATCCCAGTCTCGGTTCGTGCCAACCCAACAGACACTTTTGGAGATACCTGTAGTGTACCTTTATAGTCACCCAGTTACGTTGTGACGTTTGGCACACCCAAAGCACTCCTACGGTATCCAGAAGTTGCACAATCTCATGGTCTAAGGAAATGATACTTGACATTCGGAAAAGCTATAGCAAACGAACTACACAATCTTTGAGCTATGCTTAGGATTGGGTCTTGTCCATCACATCATTCTCCTAATGATGTGATCCCGTTATCAATGACATCCAATGTCCATAGTCAGGAAACCATGACTATCTTTTGATCAACGAGCTAGTCAACTAGAGGCTCACTAGGGACATGTTGTGTTCTATGTATTCACACATGTATTACGATTTCCGGATAACACAATTATAGCATGAACAATAGACAATTATCATGAACAAAGAAATATAATAATAACCATTTTATTATTGCCTCTAGGGCATATTTCCAACAAATACGCCGTGCCTATCCATTTTCAGTACATATTCCATCTTTCATCATGCCATATTTATCCATTCAAATGTTGTTCTTGTGTATCAGACGTCCAAAAGGAAGAGGGCGATTGCTGATCATGGAGGAGCACAAGCAAAGCATTTGGAAAAGGTAGTGGCAGCTGATAAATCAAATAGCCCATTAGGTGTAGTTGCAATATCACCTGACCCACAAAATACCCCAACTCTAGCAGACTCTAGCCCTACTACACTGGTCATTTCTGATGCCCCAACTCAGCAGACCCCAACGGCAGCAAATAGTATGATTATGCCAGTTGACATAGCACCAGCTGTATGACGCAAAACCCCCATTCTAGGAAAGAGTACACCAAATCCAGTTGCCAAATCCCTTTTCGAACCAGAGAGAGCCCCAATTGCAGCGAATAGGACCCCTGTTCCATTTCTTCCCAGTTTATAAGATGAAGCTTATGTTGTTGTTAGGAACTTTGTGTGCATCTTTCCTTCATGGAAAGATTATACCGCAGACACAGAACAATTTCCAGTCTTCCTCCGCAACTTACGCGTAAGTAATGTACTAATGTTATTCATGGTCATTACTGCATATGTTTCTACTGACAGAAGACACAAGATTTCATTCTTTTAAATAGGCGAGGCGCAAACTGGATTGTGATGACGAGCAAGGGTTGGTTGTGCTTTTCAAGCACTCGTTGATGAAGTATCGTTCCTACCTGAGGCAAGCGCACTTCGATGGCAAGCCTCTGAACGAAATTTCTGTAAAGTCTCTGGTCCTACATTTATCCGACGGTGACTGGAATAATCTTGTTACACATTGGTCTCGGCTGCAGCGTAAGGTACTGTCTATGATATCACATCACAAGTTGAACTACATTTCTGCATTTGCCTTAATGTCTCACTTGTATGAAAACTGTTAGCAGAAGAACATTCGTTCTCAAGGGACCACAGAATCTCGCAACTATATTGCACACTGCATTGCTCTTGTGAGTACCTCTTGCCCTGTATGACCATACTTACTTTCATAGTTGTTTGATTATGTAGCATCACAGCACGTGTTAGCCTCGTAATCGTCCATTTGGTGGACATTATAAGATCCGTATGGACTCTTACATAAATTTAGAATCAACCCAATGCTTTTGAAGAGGTTTAGCTGTGCAGTCCTCTTGTAAGGACTGAACGTGGTCTATCACTGTACTTACATTAACAGCTACTCCCTCCGTCCCATAATATAAGAACATTTTGTACAGTACACCAGTGTTCAAAACACTCTTGTATTATGGGAAGAGGGATTGGTTCATTTTGTAGCATTCTGCATCTTATCTCCCTCGCCCACCATCTACTAAAAAAGATCAGATCTATATTTAATCTTACCAACAAGTAGAATACACAGACAATGCCAGTGCAGAAGTGTAGCCCATTGCTCTTGTCAGTACATTTTGTCCTGTAACACTTGTACTTCCAGGGATTGGTAGTTGATTATGTAGCATAAATCTGCATCTTATCTTCATTATCCTCTATCCCTTCCAGTATTATCATATCTATAATTACTCTCTACAAAATGTAGAGTAGAGGCAATGCTTATGAAGAAGATTATGTGCTGAAATTCTTGAGTTATCCTTCCCTTGCCATGGAGAAGGGCATTATAAAGCCGGTGTTAACTGTTAATGTAAGTCGGTCCTTCTAAAGCCTTTATCCTCAACGGCTGTTTAATTTGCTCATACTCCCTATCGTTTACTGCTGTTTAGTTTGCTGTTTCTACCAAAATGCATGTTCGTAAGAACCGTAAGTTCTAAGTTTTACTTGTAAAACCAAATTCCTTATTCATACCATGCACATTACTTAATACTCCCTATATGTATGCTTGTTTTTGTGGATCTATAATCCAGTGTGTGGTGAAGCAGCCCATGTTTGCACCTTGTCATCTCCTGTTTTATCTTACTGATGTGGCTGATGATATGAACAACATGCCATGCACATTATCCAAAATAGATACAATGATTTTCTTTGCCCTTCATCTATGCTTGTTATGTTGACATGGTAATCCAGTAGTGTGGTGAAGCTCCTCGCATTATGAACAATGCCAAATTATGCTATTGATATTTTGAACATACTCTTTATTTTCTAATTTGAAATTGGATAGAATTGAAAGAACAGTTATCATCTTTGTTTATACACGTGCAAAACCTGTCATCTCTCTGCTTTGTTTCAGGGTGATATGCCTGATGGCATGCACAAGCCTGCTGAAGGCTGTGAGACAATCCCAACATATATTGCAGCAAAGAAGGCAAAACATCTTGAAGATAGCGAGAAACCCCAAAGTCTTGTCTTGATGCAGTGTTCAAGTTACTTGAGACTAACAGTCAGACAATCTCACAGAATTCGTTGTCTGAATCAGTACGACTTCTTCAGTCCCAAGTTCTAGCAGAAAAGCATTTTGCAACTCAACTTCGACTTGAAGTCCTATCTCTAAGAAAGATTACGGAGAACACCAATGAGAACCTCATCGCTAAACAGCTACACCTAGAAGCTATGACCGACATGCTAGGCCGGTCTCACAGCCTTGCTCAGCAGCTTGAGCAGCAGTTCCCCCGCAAGGCTAACCTTTCTTGAACTGTCTTGGAAGTGGTCTCGGTTCAGTATTATTTTGTTACGCTGCAATGGTGCCCAGTTTTTGTAATCTGCTTCTTCGTTGCGCTTTATGATCACTGGTGGTGAACTTTGATGCCCAGTGGATGTAATATACCTTAAATCCTTTATTGCGTAGTGTAGGTTTATTCTTAGTTACTATGCTGTAATTTCTTTATTGTATAGAGTAGGTGAGGGAGTCCTGGATTAGGGGGTGTCCGGATAGCCGGACTATATCTTCGTCCGGACTCCTGGACTATGAAGATACAAGATTGAAGACTTCGTCCCGTGTCCGGAAGGGACTTTCCTTGGCGTGGAAGGCAAGCTTGGCGATACGGATATGTAGATCTCCTACCATTGTAACCGACTCTGTGTAACCCTAGCCCTCTCCGGTGTCTATATAAACCGGAGAGTTTTAGTCCGTAGGACGAACAACAATCATACCATAGGCTAGCTTCTAGGGTTTAGCCTCCTTAATCTCGTGGTAGATCTACTCTTGTACTACCCATATCATCAATATTAATCAAGCAGGACGTAGGGTTTTACCTCCATCAAGAGGGCCCAAACCTGGGTAAAACATTGTGTCCCCTGCCTCCTATTACCATCCGGCCTAGACGCACAGTTCGAGACCCCCTACCCGAGATCCGCCGGTTTTGATACCGACATTGGTGCTTTCATTGAGAGTTCCTCTGTGTCATCACTTTTAGGCCTGATGGCTTCTCCGATCATCAACAGCGATGCGATCCAGGGTGAGACTTTTCTCCCCGGACAGACCTTAGTATTCGGCGGCTTTGCACTGCGGGCCAATTCGCTTGGTCATCTGGAGCAGATCAAAAGCTATGCCCCTGGCCATCAGGTCAGATTTGGAAGTTTGAACTACACGGTCGACATCCGCGGAGACTTGATCTTCGACTGATACGAGCCACAGCCGAGCGCACCGCACTGTCACGATGGGCATGATTTAGCTCTTCCGCCGAACAGTGCCCTGGAGGCTGCACCTGTGTCCGCTCCGACCCCTAGCTCGGAGCCGATCACACCAACCGAGGATGGGTGGTTAGACACCGCCTCGGGGGCTGCAATCTCTACGGCGATCGAGCCGAACACCAGCCCTATTCTCTGCGAAGCCTGTGACTCCAAGGAGCCGGACTCCTCTCCAGACTCCGAGCCCTCCGCGCCCCGACCGATAGAACCCGATTGGGCGCCGATCATGGAGTTCACCGCCGCGGACATCTTTCAGCACTCGCCCTTCGGCGATATTCTGAATTCACTAAAGTCTCTCTCTTTGTCAGGAGAGCCCTGGCCATACTATGGTCAGCAAGGTTGGGATGCGGATGATGAAGAAATTCAAAGCCCACCGACCACCCACTTCGTAGCCACTGTCGATGATTTAACCGACATGCTCGACTTTGACTCCGAAGACATCGATGGTATGGACGCCGATGCAGGAGTCGATCAAGAACCAGTGCCTATAGGGCACTGGAAAGCCACCTCGTCGTATGATATATACATGGTGGACACCCCAAAAGAAGGCAATGGCGATGGAACAGCGGAGGATGACCCCTCCAAGAAGCAGCCTAAGCGTCGGCGTCAGCGGCACCGCTCTAAATCCCGTAAAAACAAAAATGGTGATTCCGGCACGGGAGATAATAACACCCCGGACAGTGCCAAAGACAACCACCTCCAGCAAGATTCAGCACAGGAGGATAGAGAAGCCAGCCCTCAAGAGAGAGCGGCACACAGAGAGGTCGAGGACGATAATTATATGCCTCCCTCCGAAGACGAGGCAAGCCTCGACGACGACGAATTTGTCGTGCCGGAGGACCCCGTCGAGCAAGAGAGTTTCAAACGCAGGCTTATGGCCACGGCGAGCAACCTCAAGAAAAAACAGCAACAGCTTAGAGCTGATCAAGATTTGCTAGCCGGCAGATGGACTGAAGTCCTTGCGACCGAAGAGTATGAACTCGAACGCCCCTCCAAGAGCTACCCAAAGCGCAGGTTGCTACCCCAATTAGAGGAGGAAGCACTTAAACCTACATCACCAGCGCATGATGCGGCCGACCGGCCACCCCGTGGCCGCGACAGAGAGGCCTCTCGGCCCTCCACTCAAGTCGCACCCCGGCACCGCTCAAAAAATACCAAGGCATGGGAAAATGCGCCAGACCTGCGAGATATATTGGAGGATAAGGCAAGGCAAACAAGATCGATCTACGGATCACGTGGGCGCCCCACGGCACGAGACGGTACTCGTCACGCCGGATACAGTAAATCCTGTCAGGCCGAACACAGTAGACAAAGCTTGTTTGAGCTGCGTCATGATGTAGCCCAATACAGAGGCGCCGCACACCCACTATGCTTCACAGATGAAGTAATGGATCATCAAATCCCCGAGGGTTTCAAACCCGTGAACATCGAATCATACGATGGCACAACAGATCCTGCGGTATGGATCGAGGACTATCTCCTTCATATCCACATGGCATGCGGTGATGACCTACACGCCATCAAATACCTCCCACTCAAGCTTAAAGGACCAGCTCGGCATTGTCTTAACAGCTTGCCAGTAGAATCAATTGGTTGTTGGGAGGACCTGGAAGCCGCATTCCTCGACAATTTCCAGGGCACTTATGTGCGACCACCAGACGCCGATGACCTAAGCCACATAATTCAGCAGCCAGAGGAATCGGCCAGACAATTCTGGACACGGTTCCTAACCAAGAAAAATCAAATTGTCGACTGTCCGGACGCAGAGGCCCTAGCAGCCTTCAAGCATAACATCCGCAAGGAGTGGCTTGCACGGCACCTAGGACAGGAAAAGCCGAAATCTATGGCAGCCCTCACGACACTTATGACCCGCTTTTGCGCGGGAGAAGACAGCTGGCTAGCTCGCAGCAATAACATGACCAAGAGCCCTGGTAATTCAGATACCAAGGACAGCAGTGGCAGGTTGCGTCGCAATAAGCAAAAGCGCCGCATTAATGGCGACAACGCTAAGGATACGGCAGTTAATGCCGGATTCAGAGGCTCTAAACCCGGTCAGCGGAAAAAGCAATTCAAAAGAAATACTCCGGGCCTGTCCAGTTTGGACCAAATACTTGACCGCTCATGCCAGATACATGGCACCCCCGAAAAACCAGCCAATCACACCAACAGGGATTGTTGGGAGTTCAAGCAGGCAGGCAAGTTAAATGCCGAAAGCAGAGACAAGGGGCTGCATAGCGATGACGAGGAGGAGCCCCGACCGCCGAACAACAGTGGACAGAAAGGTTTTCCCCCACAAGTGCGGACGGTGAACATGATATACGCAACCCATGTCCCCAAGAGGGAGCGGAAGCGTGTGCTAAGGGACGTATACGCGATGGAGCCAGTCGCCCCAAAGTTCAACCCATGGTCTTCCTGCCCGATCACTTTTGATCGAAGGGACCACCCCACTAGCATCCGTCATGGCGGATTCGCCGCATTGGTTCTAGACCCAATTATTGACAGATTTCACCTCACTAGAGTCCTTATGGACGGCGGCAGCAGCCTGAACCTGCTTTATTAGGATACAGTGCAAAAAATGGGCATCGATCCCTCGAGGATTAAACCCACCAGAACGACCTTTAAAGGTGTCATACCAGGTGTAGAAGCCAACTGTACAGGCTCAGTTACACTTGAAGTGGTCTTCGGATCTCCGGATAATTTCCTAAGCGAGGAGTTAATCTTCGACATAGTCCCGTTCCGCAGTGGCTATCACGGACTGCTCGGGCGAACCACATTTGCCAAGTTCAATGCGGTGCCGCACTACGCATACCTCAAGCTCAAGATGCCAGGCCCTCGAGGCGTCATCACGGTCAATGGAAACACCGAACGCTCTCTCTGAACGGAGGAGCATACGACGGCTATCACAGCGAAAGTACAAAGCAGCCTCTCAAGGCAATTCTCTAGTCCGGCCATTAAACGTCTGGACACCATCAAGCGCGCCCGGAGTAACCTACACCAAGACCGCCCGACACATTCAGAGCAAGCGTAGCAATGCGTCCCCAACCCCAACCCTCGCGAACTTGAGAAACCAGTGATGCGCGTACATAACTACGCTCTGGAAATACCATGGGCATAGGGGGAGGGGCACCATCACGGCACGCCCGAAACGCGTCTTAAACCGCACTAGGGGCTGCCGATTTCTTAATTTTCTCTTATTTTCAGGACTCCATTCTTTGAAAGGCTTGTCCGGCAGTACAATTGCTGCACAAACGATACAACCAGGGAAGCAGAAAGCTACGCCGCACTACGGAACACTAAGGTGGTCTCTATAACGAGTAGTATACCTGTTTCGCATAACATTCCGTAGCTCGCCCCTGGAAAGGACATATTTGATAGTCCCATCTTTTGCTTATTGCACTATTTGTATCGTTCTGCTTTGATCGCAGCTTTTTTAAATAAACAATGCATAGCTTCCGTCTACTATTGCATTACTTTTTTTACGAATATATGTTCATTAATGACATGTTGCACCCGTACACTTTGGTACGGCCAATACGCCAGGGGCTTAAGTACCCCACAATATGGTGTGAGAAGTCTGAACACTTTCACAAGTGTGGCACCCCGAACTTATAGCATTATATGCATCGGCTCCGAATCATGTCTTGGGTCAATAGTTGGGTTTGCCCGGCTCCTATGTTTTGGTACCTTACGTTCCGTTATATCGGCTAAGGTAGCACTAGGAGAACTACTGCGATTGTGCCCCAGTTGAGCTAGGCTAAGAACCTCAGTAGAGAAAGCTAAAACTGACCGTCATGATGAGGCGAGAGCTGGTCGCTGTTCGAGAGGTTTTCGAGTCCCTAAAGACTTATGCCGCTTAGAACGAGGAGTCGGCTTTGTCCGGCCTAGGCGTGGATAGCGCCCCGAACTCGGTCTTCCGAACACTAGGGGCTTCGCCGAAATTTAAAATTATAGAATTCTATGGCTAAGTGAGAGTGTTCAAGCATTATAGTCCGATTGCCTTGTTCATTGTGTTGAGCGCCTCCGTTGAAGGACCCAAGAATGGGAAAAGAGCGCTCATGTTTATCCCGAACACCCCAGCACTCGTGCTATGGGGGCAGAAGCCAACGACTCGCCATCTCTCAAATTTGATAAACGGCCGCACAGAAGGTAATATTTTAAATTCAAAAAGCATTGCTTAGCGCACATGAACAAGTTTTCAGCGCACAGGACAAAACGAGCGAGTTTACAGAAAAATTACATCCATCGAACATTCATCCGCCACAAGGCGGGCACCCTTCAGAACGCCCTCATAATACATCTCGGGCTTGCGATGCTCCTTGCCCGACGGTGGCCCGTCCTTCACAAGCTTCTCAGCATCTAGCTTGCCCCAGTGCACCTTCGCACGGGCAAGCGCCCTACGGGCACCCTCAATGCATACGGAGCGCTTGATGACTTCGAGCCTTGGACAGGCCTCCACCAGCCACCTCACCAGCCTGAAGTAGCTCCCAGGCATGGCCTCTCCAGGCCACAGCCGGACTATGAGGCCCTTCATGGCCTGTTCGGACACCTTATGGAGCTCGACCAGCTGTTTCAGCTGGTCGCTTAAGGGCACCGGGTGTTCGGCCTCAGCATACTGAGACCAGAACACCTTCTCCATCGAGCTTCCCTCCTCGGCTCGGTAGAAGGCGGCGGCATCCGACACGCTACGGGGCAAGTCTGCGAATGCTCCTGGAGAGCTCCGGATTCGGGTAAGTGACAAGTAATTCACTTTTACGTGCTTGCTTTGCATAAAGAATGCCTTACCCACCGCTATCTTTTTTATTGCCTCAACCTCCTGGAGGGCCTTCTGGGCTTCAGCCTTTGCAGACTTGGCATCTTCAATGGCCGCCGCAAGCTCAGACTCTCGCGTCTTTGAGTCAAGCTCCAAACTCTCATGTTTTTTCATGAGAGCCTGGAGCTCTTGCCGCACCTTGCCAACCTGCGTCTCATGCTTCTCCCGCTCGGTGCGCTCCGTGGCCGCCCTCTTTTCGGCCTCGGACAGCGCTTGCTTAAGAGTCACCACCTCAGTTATGGCCCCTACAATAGCTGCGTTAATCCTGTCACTTTTGCAATTGCACCTTTCACATATTTCAATAAGGTATTTCTTACCTTCCTTCTCCTCGAGCTGCTGCTTGGCTGGGCCGAGCTCTTGCTCGGACCACTTGAGGTTCTGCTTCAGCATATCCACCTCCGCAGTCAGTGCGGCGGAGGCCAGCAGCGAAGCCTGCATACGCATATTGACTTGATTATGTTAGACTCATGCGAATGTTATTAGATCCTCTATTCGGCTTTTCTTTCCGAACGCCGAACAGAGCATCAGGGGCTACTGTCTATGCGGTAATATTTTTACATATTCTTTACTTACCTCAAAGCCTATTAGAAGGCTGGCACATGCTTCAGTCAGTCCGCTCTTGGCGGACTGAACCTTCTGGATCACCACACTCATAATAGTGTGGTGCTCCTCGTCGATGGAGGCGCCGTTAAGCGTCTCCAGCAAATTGTCCGGTGCCTCCGGTTGGACGGAGGTCACCGGCTCGGTAGGATTGCTCCTCTTGGAAGGAGGTTGCCTACCGGAGTCCGGAACCGTTGAAGGTTCCGGCGTGGTGTCCGGCTCAAGGCCGGACTTGGAGCCCTTGGGGGTTATATCCCCTTTACGCCTGGAGTCCAGGAGGTTGCCTTGCGGCGCCTCCAGGACCACCTCCTCCTGGCTTGGAACCTGTTGGGACGCCACCTCGGCGCCGTCCGTAGGGTGGGGGGAGGAAGCCATCGGAAGCGAATTCACATCCGACGAGTCCAGGGAGCCGCTCGACGACTCGTCGAGCCCGGCCTTGGGCGGACTGCACAATCATGTTCGACGTAAGGAAAATTTGTGCAATGGGGGAATACTATGGATCACTCTGGTATCCGGATACTTACGATTTCACCAGGGGATTGGCCCTGTGCGGCCACTCCTCTTCGCCGTCGTCGGTGTTGGTGGAGTAGTCCGGAGGAGGGGTCTTCCCCCTCTTGGACCCTTCGGCCTCCCCGGTTGGGGCGGCCTTCCTTTTCTTCCCTCCGCCCACTGGGGGGGAGAGGTCTCTTCTTCCTCCTCCTCATCTTCATGGGAGGAGTGCGCCTTGGAGTCGTCGGATGATGAATCCGACACCTCCTGGCGCCGGGCACTCTTTCGAGTCCCCGTGGCCTTCTTCTCCGGCACCACATAGGGTGTCGGAACCAGCAGCTTCGTCAAGCGAGCGTCTGCTGGGCATTCGGGCAAAAGAGCCGGACAGTTGATCTGTCCGGACGTCTCCTGCCAATCCTGTCAAAGGTAAGGGAGCTTAGATCCCGCATGGAGTCAAACTATGAAAAACTAATACCCTGTAAAAGGTGAAAACAGCTTACCGCACGAGCGTGACGCTGCATGCTGAATCCGCGATCCTCGGTAGCGGATGCGGGGGCCTCGGCGCCCTTGAAAAGAACCTTCTAGGCATCTTCGTACGTCGTGTCGAAGATCCTGCTCAGAGTTCGGTGCCGCGCCGGGTCGAACTCCCACAGGTTGAAAGCCCGTTGTTGACACGGGAGGATCCGGCGGATGAGCATAACCTGGACTACGTTGACAAGTTTGAGCTTCCTGTCCACCATGGTTTGGCCGCATGTTTGGAGTCCGGTCAGCACTCCTTTTTTACCCCACGACAGGCCCGTCTCTTTCCAGGAGGCGAGCCGTGTAGGGGGTCCGGATCGGAACTCGGGGGCTGCGACCCATTCAGGGTCGTGCGGCTCAGTGTTGTAAAACCACCCCGACTGCCACCCCTTTAGGGATTCCACGAAGGAGCCCTCGAACCATAGGACGTTGGGCATCTTGCCCACCATGGCGCCTCCGCACTCCGCTTGGGTGTCGCGCACCACCTTCGGCTTGACATTGAAAGTCTTGAGCCATAGGCCGAAATGGGGGCGGATGCGGAAGAAAGCCTCGCACACGACGATAAACGCCGATATGTTGAGGACAAAGTTCGGGGCCAGATCGTGGAAATCCAGGCCATAGTAGAACATGAGCCCCCGGACAAATGGGTGGAGAGGGAAGCCCAATCCGCGGAGGAAACAGGGGAGGAACACCACCCTCTCATGGGGCATAGGGGTGGGGATGAGCTGCCCCTCTTCGGGAAGCCGGTGCGCAATGTCGTTAGACAAGTATCCGGCCTTCCTCAGTCTTTTGATGTGTCCCTCCGTGATGGAGGAGACCATCCACTTGCCTCCCGCTCCGGACATGGCTGGAGAAGGTTGAGGTGGGGTGTGCGGACTTGGGCGCTGGAGCTCGAGTGCGCGGAAATGGATAGGCAAAGGAGGAAGAAGGCGTGGATGAAAAGGTGGATCCTTATCCCCTTATATGGGCGGACGCGACTATGCGCCCCCACCAGCCTAGTAAAACTCGCTTATCTCCCAAGCGCCGTAGTCAATGGCGCGGTTGGGTTACCCACACCCGTATTGATGAGAATCCCAGAATAAGGGGACACGATCTCTGCTTTAACAAGATGTGCCAAGGAAATCGCCTCGCTAAACGCGCTGAGGTGGGACAATAAAACGATTCGAATAAAGACTTGGCCGTGGTGTGATGTCACGCTACGGAATACGTCAGCAGATTAGATTTGTGTAAATATTATTCTCTCTATGGCAATATGTGGAAACTTCTTTTGCAGTGCCGGACACTACCTTTGTGTTCAAAATCTTCTATGAAGTACTTGGAGGAGGAACCCGCCTTGCAATGCTGAAGACAATCTGCGCGCCGGACTCATCGTCATTGAAGCCTGGTTCAGGGGCTACTGAGGGAGTCCTGGATTAGGGGGTGTCTGGATAGCCGGACTATATCTTCGGCCGGACTCCTGGACTATGAAGATACAAGATTGAAGACTTCGTCCCGTGTCCGGAAGGGACTTTCCTTGGCGTGGAAGGCAAGCTTGGCGATATGGATATGTAGATCTCCTACCATTGTAACCGACTCTGTGTAACCCTAGCCCTCTCCGATGTCTATATAAACCGGAGAGTTTTAGTCCGTAGGACGAACAACAATCATACCATAGGCTAGCTTCTAGGGTTTAGCCTCCTTGATCTCGTGGTAGATCTACTCTTGTACTACCCATATCATCAATATTAATCAAGGAGGACATAGGGTTTTACCTCCATCAAGAGGGCCAGAACCTGGGTAAAACATCATGTCCCCTGCCTCCTGTTACCATCCGGCCTAGACGCACAGTTCGGGACCCCCTACCCGAGATCCGCCGGTTTTGACACCGACAGTAGGTTTGTTCTTAATTCCTACTAGTTACGCAGCAGCCCGAAATGAACCCCGGCCCATGATTGTGTGAATCAAATCACAGGCTTTTAACAGGCCAAAATTGTCTGGGTCCTTGTTTGGCCCAATCAGATATCGGCTGCGAGCAGGCCGGATGCAAACCGGGCCATAGTTAGGCCCAACTATATGATGGGCTTTTAACAGGCCGAAATTAATATAGGGCCGAAATATTAAACGGGCCCTTAACAGGCCAAAACTAATATCAGGCCGAATTACTAAGTGGGCCTTTAGCAAGTGGGCCCAAAAGCATAGTGTCCAGTTGACGGGTCGAATCTGATATGGGCCATAATTGAGCCCAAAGCCTCTTAAAGGGCCGGACCTGATCTGGGCCGTAATTTGGCCCAGAACATGATAGGCTTTTAACGTGCCGGATCTCATATGGGCCACTATTAGGCCCGGAGCATGGCAGGCCATTAATGGACCGGATCAAATATGGGCCGACATTTGGCCTAAAACATGGCAGCCAGTTAATGGGCCAGCCTACTAGGGTCCTCAAAATCTTGTGGGCCTACGGCTGGGCCGGCCCATTATGACCCGCAAGAATCTTGTGGGCCTTTACCTGGGCCGGCCCATTATGGCACACAAAAATCTTGTGGGCCTTTACCTGGTCCGGCCAATTATGGCCCATAAAATCTTGTGGGCCTTTAGCTGGGCCAGCCCATTATGGTCCGCAAAATCTCGTGGGCCTTTAGCTGGGTCGGCCCATTATTGTCCGCAAAATCTTGTGGGCCTTTAGTTGGGCAGGCCCATTTAAACTTGTTGGGCCATGCCACGTGTCGATGTATCATAGGCGCCTTATGTCCAGTGGGTGGATGACATCTGTCCCGACGATGAGCCGACACATGTTTCCTCTAGCCAATGATGATTTTACACATGGAAAATCCCCATTGGTCGGGGCTGTTAACGGGTTATCAGATCCAAAACCCGACCCAATAGCTTAACGGCGTTCCGTTATGGTGGATGCCACGTGTCGGTCACCCTTGACGAAAGCACTTCTGTGACGCGCGATTTATCGTCATGGAAGTGGACACTCCCGTGATGATAATTTTGGTAATGTCATGGAACACTTCCACGACAGCACAGGTATGACTATATTGATTCTGTCATAAATTTGTCATGGATGTACATGCATGACAAAAAAAGCAACCTACTGTGACAAACACATATCATCACGGAAGTGTATTTTTTTGTAGTGTAGGGGGCACTATGATCGTACTTGAGCATTGGGTGTAGCTAATATCCGAGTGTGTTTCATGAATAGATCAATGATTGAGCATGATGGGCTAGGGATAACTTATTTTAGCGTTGATATTTTGAAAGACATGGTTGCTTATTGATATGCTTGAGTATTTAAGTCTCGTGTCAAAACTAGACTATTGCTTTGAACCATATAAAATTTCAAATGTCCAAGCTACAAAGAAAAGAATATGAGATGACATGTTAGGCAGCATTCCACATCAAAAATTCTGTTTTTATCATTTACCTACTCGAGGACGAGTAGGAATTAAGCTTGGGGGTGATGATACGTCTCCAACGTATCTATAATTTTTGATTGTTCCATGTTGTTATATTGTCATTCTTGGATGTTTTACAATCATTTTTTAGTCATTCATATCACTTTTTGGTACTAACCTATTGCCATAGTGCCAAGTGCCAGTTGCTGTTTTTTGCATGTTTTTACATCGCAGGAAATCAATGCCAAACGGAGTACAAACGCAGTGAAACTTTTTGTGGATTTTTTTGGACCAGAAGACATCCAATGGGCCGGAGAAGCACCTAGGGGGTGCTCCGAGGGGAGCACAACCCACCAGGGCGTGCCCTGGTGGGTTGTGCCCACCTCGGTTGCCTCCTGAACCGCCTCTTTACTCTATAAATACCCCAATATTCTAGAAACCCTAGGGGAGTCAACGAAAATCAATTCCAACCAACGCAATTCCAGAAACCACCAGATCCAATCTAGACACCATCATAGAGGAGTTCATCATGTCCATTAGTGCCTCTCAGATGATGCGTGAGTAGTTCTTTGTAGACCTATGGGTCCCTAGCTAGTAGCTAGATGGCTTTGTCTCTCTCGTTTGATTCTCAATACAATGGTCTCTTGGAGATCCATATGATGTAACTCTTTTTGTGGTGTGTTTGTTGGGATCCCATGAACTTTGAGTTTATGATCAGATCTATCTTTTTATCCATGTAAGTTATTTGAGTCTTTTTTGATCTCTTATATGCGTGATTGCTTATAGCCTTGTATTTCTTCTCTGATATTTGGGTTTTGTTTGGCCAACTTGATCTATTTATCTTGCAATGGGAAGAGGTGCTTTGCGATGGGTTCGATCTTACGGTGCTTGATCCCAGCGATAGAAGGGGAACTGACACGTATGTATCGTTTCTATTAAGGATAATAAGATGGTGTATATTTCTACATAAATAGATCTTGTCTACATCATGTCATCATTCTTATTGCATTACTCCGTTTCTCCATGAACTTAATACACTAGATGCATGCTGGATTGCGGTCGACGTGTGGAGTAATAGTAGTAGATGCAGGCAGGAGTCAGTCTACTAATCTTGGACGTGATGCCTATATAATGATCATTGCCTGGATATCGCCATGATTATTTGAAGTTCTATCAATTGCCCAATAGTAATTTATTCACCCACCGTTTACTATTTTTCTCGAGAGAAGCCACTAGTGAAAACTACATCCCTCGGATCTCTTCTTTATTATATTTGCCTTTGCGATCTATTTGCCTTTGCTTTTATTTTCAGATCTATTAAACCAAAAATACAAAACTACCTTGCTGAAATTTATTTTATCTCGGGTTCCCACGTGATCTATCTATCAAATTATTACAACTCTCTCACATTTGTTTGACAATTGCTGGCGCCGTTGCCCGAAAGGGATTGACAACCCCTTTAATACGTTGGGTTTTGAGTATTTGTTATTTGTGTGTAGGTGTTGTTTACATAGTGTTGTTGGTTCTCCTACTGGTTCAATAACCTTGATCTCATCACTGAGGCAAATACCTACCGTCGTTGTGCTGCATCATCCCTTCCTCTTTGGGGAAATACCGATGTAGTTCTAGCAGACATCAGCCGCCCACGCCTAGCTCGTGGCGGCCTTTTCCAAAGATATGGCGGACGCAGATGGCGAGATGCTTGCTGAGTATGGTGTGATGGATGCCATGGAGCCCCTTCTCCAGGAGATCGTCGGGCGTGAGCTGGATATGGATGAGGCGGCGGAGATCGGCGAGCACCAGTCGTAGTAGTACTCTTTGTTTTGTTTAATTAAGAGCATGGGTCTTTAATTTATTAGACTAAAGTTTAGGTCAGCTAGCTCTGGTTAATTGCTGAACTTGCTCGATTAAGAAGTATGGGTGTCCTGTAGTCTACTTTGTGTACCCAAATTATGCAATGACGTGGATGACCACTGTAACCAGGGAAATTCGAACCCAAATTTTTCATGTTCAAACTCATCACACACACGAGTTAAGCTATATGTATCATTTGTGATGTTCACATATCATACACAATGTCGAATAAGGGACCGTGTCTGATGACATTTTGCGCGCTAGTTTTTTTGCTGAACCGATTCAAAATTTTCGGCTTTCGCGGAAATATCTACCTCCCCTCCCCCCACTACCAAAAGCCACATTTCCCATGTTTATGCCTTCCTTTTGAAGTTGAAACCATCACTCCTTGCTTGCAGCGCCACCTACTCGCCGGCGACCCTCCTTCACGCTGCTCAGCATCATCGATCCAGGTAGGTAATCCACACCCAACCCCCATCCTCCTCCTCCTTCCACATCCCACATGCCCCGACCGTCGGCGCAACACCTTCTACCCAAATCACCGACCCCTCCCCCAAATAATCGTCGCCCTAAGCCATGGTGCACGCAATATAGCCAGGAGCTCAAGGAGCATTTGGCAGCGGAGAAGCAAAATCGCAGCCACACACACAGATGAGGTCGCGATGGCTGCCATTCGTGCCGACCCCCAGATCTTGGAGGAGCACCTCACCATCGAGGCCACCGTCGATGCCTCACGCGCCAATGCCGCAATGCGATTGGCTTCTTTAAACGAAAATTCATGGTGTTTTCTTGAGGCCACCATTGGTGCCTTCGACGAAGTATGAGGTGTTTTCTCAGCATGCCCGTGCTTACCTCAACTCGAGAGCCAGCAAGTTGGTGCCCGGAGCAGCTCAAACAACTCACCACTACGACGAGGGCACCCACGATGTGGAGGCCTCGCCCTCTTCCATGTCCAAGGAGTCAATCATCATCGATATCTCTGACGATGAGGAGTAGCTTGTCTTATTAGCTTACTATAAGGACCGATGTTCAGTTTACTAGCTATGTCGGTTAAGCATGCTCGATTTACCCGTTGCATGTGTTGCTCCTGCCTTTCCTTAACAAATTCTAGTGAATTGTCCTATCTACTTTTACCATGCAATATGTTGCTCTAGTGTATATGTTCTAGTCGTGCAATGTGGTACTCACTTATTAACTATTTGGTTAATTAGTTATCATGTTCAATTAGTTGTTTGGATCAATTCTACAAATGTGATGTTCAATTCTTCAGGGTGCAATTTTGTATTGTCTTCCATGTGAGAAATAAATCGAATTTATCTTTACAAATTACATGAGAAAAAAAATACAATTGCTATATTTCCAAGTTGTCAAGCATGCTTGGTTTGGTTATCTCTTTGATCTTCTAGTATGCTATACATTGTGCAATGTGGTGCTCAGTTAACGTTTGGTTCATTTATTGTGGTGTTTAGTTAATTGTTTGGTTCGGTTCTGCAATGCGATGTTCAATTGTTGTGGCTGCATTCTGTTATTGTATACCATGTGAGAAATAAATCGAATTTGGCTCTACTAAATACATGAGAAACAAATACAATTGCTATATTTCCAAGTTCTTAAGCATGCTTGGTTTGGTTAACTATCTTATCTTCTATTAGGAGTATGTTACATTGTGCAATGTGGTGCTCAGTTAATGTTTTGTTCATTTGTTGTGGTGTTTAGTTAACTGTTTGGTTCAATTCCGCAACGCGATGTCCAATTGTCGTCGGTAGAATTTTGTATTGTTGTGCACATGAGGAATAAATCAAATTTGGCTGCACTTAACACATGAGAAACATATATAATTGTTATATTTACTAGTTCTTAATCATGCTTGGTTTGGATAAATGGGTTTTCCATGTGCCTTGAATTAATCTGATGAATCTGCAATGTGCTTATTTTTCATCAACATATTTTACTGATAGCATGTGAACCCTCACTTAACCTGATCACTAACTACCTTATATGTGTTGCAGGGAAACAATGGGAAGCACTGAGATATAAAATCGAGGTTTGCACACGCATGGTCCTTTGTCTAATAGCACATTATTGTGCAATTGCAGGAACCATTCTAATAGGTTTTTAACAATTTGGTCTTGCACATGTAGGTTCTGCTGTCAGAGGTTTTGACCCACTGTTTGACCCTTTTTGCATATGGGGAAATGAACTGTCCATGAATATAAGTCAAGTCAAGAAACTCAGAAAGATTGTTAGGATAAAAAAATTGGCGACAAAAAATAACAAGGTCTTTGTCTGCACAATGAAGAAGACATCAGTTCACTACAGGATGGTAATAACTATTATACCTTGCCATTTTTATTCCTTTGCCCCATTTTCAATATAGAGAAGATATTTATGCACATCCTTGTTTTCAGGACTTTCCAAAGCAGTTGACTGATGATTATCTCTCAAACCACCTATATGGACAAGAGGCGAGGAAGGTATTCATACAACATCCATGGTTCAATATTGAATTGTTCCTGAAGAGGACGAAGGATGGACGGACAATCATCCACAGGCACTGGCCCAAAGTTGCAAAGACATTCAACATCAATGAATTCTGAATATTCTCCTTCTGCTTCACCAGTTTTCCATATGAGATTCATCTGTCTATGTATCGTCTATGATGCTAATTTCAAAAGGTTATAGATGTTGCATGTGAAACTTGGTGTTGGTGTAGTTGTGTAATGGGGTAGCTGAGTGCTGAAGCTATATGATGTTGTAATCTAATGTATTTCAATTATGAAACCGTGCGTCCTTAATATGAAAATGAAATATATTGTGTGCTTAATATGAAATGTCAGTTAGATTAATATAAATGGATTATTAATAATAGGAAAATTAGCTTGCTAATTGGGTTTTCCTATTGCAAACGGTTATTGATAAAACACCATGGACTTCACGCAACGCACACAGTTTTTAGGAATAAGCTATGTTGGATCAACGAACAATCACACATGACATCCTCTTGAAAATTGTTTTTGTTAGGCCACCTTACACAAACGTTTACCACATAATAAGTGTGTGTGATGGACAACCTTTGCCACATAGTTTCTTCTACGCACCGTGTGAGATGCATTCAATAACGCAAACGATATAATTGTTAATATCATGTACAATGGCAACGCTATCACAAACGATCTAATGAGGAAAATTGTGTGTGATGCACCTGCGAATGGAAACATTTTCTTGGGAGTGACTGTGTGGGATGTATATACGAACGGAAACGTACTTCTTGGATTAACAGTGTGGGATGTACATACTAACGGAAGCGTATTCCTTGGATTGACTGTGTGGAATGTACATACGAACAGAAACATTTAGCCGAGACTGACTGTGTGGGACGTACTTACGACCAGAAACGATTTGACCTGTATAATTGTATTTTTTAGCACAACTATACGTATAACCATATTTGATCGCTTGCCTGTCGCACACAACCTCACTTTGCTGAGCGTGTGTGACCGGAGGGCCTATCCCCGATAGTTTCGGGGTCGTGTGGGAAGGACCCCCCCTATCGCAGTCACTCACTTGGCGACGGTTCAAAACACTATCGCTGAAAGGGGTTAAAAACCATTTGTATAGCACCGCGTTGTACCAGTGCTAGATCGTTGATCAAAAGATGGTTAAGGTTGTCCGCGTTCTGGGAACGGGGGTACCTAGACTTGCCTGCCTGCGTGATGTAGGGTGGAACCCTATACGGCCAATCTTTCATGAAAGGAACGGATCCCAACTAAGAACACGAAGAACACGGGGAAGAACGGTGAGAAATCACAAGGAGAAACACTCAAGAACAAGTCCAATCACACATCCACTAGACAATCAAACACACAAGATCCACAAGGTACATGAACAACAAAGGGAAAGATACAAGGTAAGGTTCATCTCCATGAGGAGGTCTTGAATCCACGAGGGGATCTTCCCGTGAGGGGTCTTGAATCCAAGGTGGATCTTCTCCGAAGAGGGGCCACGGTCTCTCTCATGGAGTAGATCCGTAATGGATGAGAAAAGCTCTATATCTAAATGAGCTACTACTTTGCTAACCCTAGTACGGAGCTAAGAGACAAGTATATATAGTCCAAGGGGTAAGTTGGGGGATACATGTGGTGAAATCAGTCTCACTGCGCACAGGCAGGACGGTTGTACCAGATATGTGAGCAGTTGTACCGCTAGGAGCTCAGGTACCGGTTTCTGGGGGTGTACGCGAAGGTAGGGAGCGGTTGTACCGGTGGTAGGACCAGTTGTACCGGTCTAGTCGCAGCTGGGGGGAAACCGGGGTTGTACTGGCCGTCCACCGCTCGAACACAGAAGCTGGGCCAGTAGTTGGGCGGTAGTCGAGCGGTTGCACCACCCGTGTGCCTTCAGCGGTAGTACCGCCTGGTGTGGGCGGTAGTACCACTCGTTCCAGACTGGGCGGGTCCTCTTCTTCCTTCTCTTCCATGCTTCTCTCGCGGATGGTGTAGTTGTACACTTGCACTCGCACTGCTCCTCCTCGTCCATGGTGTTCCGACAATACATATGCAAGCACACGAGAGGAGTGTCAAGTAGTATACCATCCTCGAAGGGGTCAAGTGAACACGCGTAAAGGAGATGATTCACCTTTATGTATGTGAAGTAGATGTCGCACGTGGCGCTTGCCGAACGGACTCTTGACATGGTGATGTCCATAGGATGCTCCACATCATCCCCTCCCTCTTGAGAAAGATCCGACCTCGGATCGAAATCCAAATCACCATGGGGAAGAGATGGCGTCGCCGTGTAGTAGTGGTTGATCACCAAGTTCTCGTCATCTTGAAGCTCGAAATGGGCACTCTCTAATGTCGCACCATCTTGGGGTTCCTTCAAAAGGAGCAAAGACAACAAACACTTGGAAAAACAAATGTGGTTAGCATTAGTGCAAAAACAAATGCAAGATATCTAACAAGTGTGCAATCAAATGGTCCAAGATGAACAATAAGTCTCATGGGGAAAACAAGACAAGTAGTATGATCCATAGTATCCATGCTCATGGTTTGGGGGTTCTCAAAAGAGAAATATCACCTTGAAAGCATGTCCTTGTGCGTCCTCCACAATGCCGAAGCACAAGCAAGTATGATTTAGAAGCGTCATGGTGGAAGGTGGTTCCCTCTCAAGAGCTCGGATTGTCAACTCACATGACGTGGAAGTTGACACGAAGTCCAAGTTTCCTACACATGCACAAAACAAAGCAAAGAACGTATGCGCATGGTAGATAAACACATCTTCCATCATGATGGTTCTCTTCTCTTGCACATTACCACTAGAAGCGGAAGTGCATGAATAGTATGATGCAATAATGGCAATATTCATGGCACTAGGTATATGGTGCAAAGAGGTAAGACAAGCATGCTTCACAAGAATTATGTCAAAATCTCCAAATATATGTGAGAATGCTATGGGGGCAATGTCAAGAGCAAGATTAGAATCATTGTTGCACTCAATACATGGCAAATTGTCTAACATGAGAGAGGCAACACATGGAGATATATGAGAAGAAGCAATAATAATCATGTGCAAGGCATGTAGATGGTTGTCATCAACCACATGAAAGGAGCAAGTATGAATCATTGGTGATGCAACATAAGCAAGCATAGTAATCAAGGCGTCTAAGCTAGTAGTGCGAAGATGCAACATACTAGAGGAAATCATGGCAGTCATGTCATGAGAGCAAATAATAGGCATGGGCAATGCACATGACATATCGCAAGCACGAACACAAAGCAAGATCATATTATCATCATAGGCATGGGGCACAAAGCAATAATGGTAATAACAAGCAATATCTCCACCAAGCTTGCAAATACACATACAAGTACTAGAATCGATCATCATGTGTAATGCAAAGCATGGGTCACTAAAGCATGTCATCCAAATGGAAATGAGCATATCATGCAAAGTGAACATGGCAAGATGGGCATATAATATATAATGGACAATAACCCATAGCCAAGTGAGGGTCATGTAGAAGAAATGTGCGAAGTCTTTGTGCGAAGAGAGCGGTGGGAAGGCTAATCCATGGGATCCCAAGTATTCATTACTCTCTAGAGCTCGTTTTGTCAACTCATGGGATTGTGAGGTTGACAAGTATTCGTGGGTACCTACACAAAAGAGACACAAACCAAAGAAATTGTGTGTGTGGTAAATGTACACATCATCCATCGTGATGTGTATGTGCATGTGTGAGTTAGTACAAGATAAGCATCGGTCAAAGAAATTTGATGCATGGTATAAGAACATGTCATCCATCATGAAAGAATAGTTATTGTGTATGACACGATGGGGACACAAATTAAGAATGCAAGTATATGGCACATCAATAGCATGTTTATTCATGGGAAACATATTATGCACATAAGTATGAGGATCATGCAATGAATAGGATGAAACAAAATCTCCTAAAATGCATGAGGAAACTATGGGGGTCTCCTAATGAGCAATATTGGAAACATCATATGGAGGAAATGGAGAACATCCAAAACAATGCATATCCGAAGCTAGGTGGTCATGGCATATGAGATAAATGATGCAAAGGGAGCATATCAATATCATCACAAGAAAAACAAATGCCAATAACCATAGGCTTGTCATCTATGCCACAAGTGCAAATTGGGTTAATTTGAATGGCATATGCATAGTCACTACGATGAGATTGCAAATATGACATATTGTTGATCTCATGCATAGCATATGACAAGTCAAGCGGATTGTCAAACATGATGTAACCTAGAGAATTGTCACAAGAAATCCTATGTAGCATGGCATCACAACTAATAGACTCCACATTAGAATCATCATACTCATCGTAAATGGGTAAATCATCACATGGGGAAATCATACTAGCATGAAGCATGGTACTAGGTGGATCAACATCATGCAAGCAATCAATGTCAAGAATGTCCACTAGTGGGACTAGAGCATCACCTTCACCTATGTTACCATTGTTATTCCACTCAAGTGGTGTAGCTGAGGTGGGAAAGACCAAATGGTGGTCATCATCATCATCAACTTGATGGAACCATGTGGGGGTGCATCATATTCCACAATGGCCATCGTCTTGTCCAAAGGAACGACGAAGTCGTCGCGAATCGGCGTGTCATCATATATAGGACCTAGCACCAAATGAGAAGACACGAAAGAGGTAGAGGTTAAGTCATTAGAAATACAAGTGGCCTCACATGCCCTATCAACTACCTCACTCTCTCTATGTGGTGGTTCACTCACTCCCTCAAGGTAGGTGCACTCAATGTCACATATGGTGGAGTCACTCATCTCACTTAATTGGTGGGGGTTGTGGCTCTCCCCACATGGGAATTGGGGCAAATCATCATATATGGGGCTAGTGGTGAAGTAACTCTCACTCTCAATATGGTGGCACAAGTCACTCAAGTCATCATACGTCGCCATGGTTGAAGGGAAAATCGCATGCTCAACAATCTTGTTGTTGTTGTCGTGGGTGAAGGCCGAAGATGGCACATCATCACTCTCGCCTTCTAAGATGGAAGCATCATCCTTGCTCGTCACCATGTTTCTCGCCTCCAAAGCATGTTCCTTGATTGGCTCCATAGTCGTAGTCGTCGCCACACCGTCTTAAAAAAGAGTCGAAGTAGACTCGGCACCATCAATGCCACAAAGAGGGATGGCAGTGAAGTCGAACGTGGGAGCATCGTCTTGGAGCTCGTCGGGCTTGGACATCGTGGTGGTACTAGCCTCATGCTCGTTCTCATGGAGCTTGGTCGGCGCGAAGTGAGCTTGGGGTGGAGAAGCTTTGGCCTTCATGAGTTCTTGTTCCGCCTTGAGAGCACCAATGTAGTTGTCGTCAAGGGACTTGTAGTTCTCAAGGAAGATCGTCTTGGAGATGTCGTTGTGCAATCCCATCATGAAGTGGAACTTCATTGAAATGGGTCGTCCATGCCGGCTCGTCGCAAGGCAATCTTCATCTCCTTGAAGTACTCGTCGATGGACTTGGATCCTTGGATGGTGTTCTCCAATTGGCGTTGAAGTTGTTCCATGTAGGTTGGAGGCACGGACTCTCATCGCAAAGCTCTCTTCGTCTTGGGCCAACTCATGTCGTAGCTCTTCGAAGGTGTGTGAAGCTACCATGTGGACGCGTAATCGTGGAAGTTTGTTGTGGCGCACTTCACTTGATCTTTGGGAGGAACTTGATGTAGCTTGAGGTAGTCGTCCATTAGGCGCTCCCACTCAAGATACTCATCAGGTTCCTGAGTCCCATAGAAAGGAATCTTGTGGTCGGTGTCGAGGTCATAGTAGCTCGTGGGAGTCACGTACTTGATCTTGGGGAGCTTCTCTTGAGCGTAGTCTTGAGGTGCTTGTTGGTGAAGATGCGGTATATACGAAGGCGAAGATGCCAAGGGAGATGGTGAAGTCGTTGAGCGGTTGTTGGTGTTGAGCTCTTGACCTTCACGTTCGTGGTGGTGATGGTGTCGGTGCCGATGTGACCTTGCCGGAGATGGTAGCTTGGAAGCATGTGTACTTGAGCGTCTTTTCAAAGATGAGGAAGATCGCTTGTAGGACTTGATGGGGGCTTTGATCTCCTCCATTTGAGCTTGCATCTTGGTGTCGGTAGAGTTATTCGTGGCATCACACTCATTGTTGTTGTTGTAGAACAAAGGTGAAATGCCTTGCCTATCCATCACAAGACTCGAGTAGAGGTGAGTAGGAAATGAGATAAACAATACCAAGTTACCTTTTTCCCAAAGTTGAGGATGTATCCCGTTTCACTCAATGTGAGATGAAAGAATAGTGGAATTGGTACTGGACTTGTTCACTCACACCTATCAAGTAAAGCTTATGGAGTAGCTCGGTGAGGATAGTGGCACAAAAAAATTTGATGTAAAATGTTAGCAAGAGTCAATAATGTTGAAAGAGATTCACAAATTCGCAAGTGAAACAAGTAGACCAATAGAAACATATGGCTCATGGAAACACACACACACACACATAGATAAATGGGGTCGTGCAACCAAGGAATGAGCTCAAAATGTGGAATCCACGGAAAATGCTCTTGTTGCACAACTCTAGAGAGACGCTAGCACGATTGCTCAACAGGCGGATATGACACTTGTGCACAACCTATAGGAGACAAAAATGCAATGAATTCTATCCCAAGTATGCTATATATGTATGATGTTCCGGTGCTATGATCCAAGATGATCGGATATGACAATCTTATATGCAATGTGTTATGATGCTATGGCTATTTCTTACAAGCTTCTTTGCTCTCTCTTTTTCTGTGCTTAAAAGCTTTTTTTATTGGATGACACTTTGCGAAATGAACAAACCAAGATAGCAATTGGGTATATACAAGAACAATCTTGTGACACAAGGGATGATATGATACCAATATGATATGGTATGTATGCAATGTATGGTGTAGATCACTAATGTGCACAAGTAACGTTGCCGGCAATACTCAAATGGCTAGTCTCGATAGGCAAGTGACGCAAAATGGGCTAGGGGTTATCAATGCAATGGCAAGGGAATATACAATGGAGGGGTACCACGATACAAAGGTGATATGGAGGTTACTATCCGCGGTGATGATGAGTGGCAGTGATCCTGATGTAGATACCAAGATGATGGAGACTCATCCCTAAGTAGCCGAAACACCTTAGGAAACGGAAAAACCGCGAACTCAAAATCTCAAATGTCAAAATGGTGGTAGCGGGAATGCGGTGGTGGTTGCGGAAGTTATGGTGGAAACCCGGTCAAAAAAGTGTTAAGGTGGCAGAAGGGTATGATGGGCTATACACGGTGTCGCAGTTGAAAGCACGGTCCCTAAGTAGCCGAAACACCTTAGGAGACACAACTCACAACACAAACAAAATTGGGTTAAGTTGGGGTGGCGTAAGTGTATGGAGGGCAAGCCTATGCGGAAGTGGTGGTGGTGGTGGTTGATGAAGAAGCAACTGTCCCTAAGTAGCCGAAACACCTTAGGAGGCTCGAATCACAACTCAAGCAACCACAAATGCTATGGGGAACAAATTGGTTAGGTTGCGGAAGGCTAATGGTGGTTTTGCAGAGGAATGGTGGAAGCCCTAGGCAAAGATGCCAAAGTTCCAAAAAAATATGGAGTCAAATAGTGTTGAAACCTATATAGATGGAAAGAGGATGTCAATAGCTACTCAACGAGCTAAAGAACGTGAAAATCAGAATCCGGATGTGAAAGTTATGGTCAAAACTATCAATCAGCTGGTGCTGAAACTGGGAGGGGCGGTTGTACCGCTTGCTAGGGTGGTTGTACCGCTACTGGAGCGTCCTGGAGTTCTAGAATTGGCCGGCATAAGTATCAGGTTATGGGGGAGTGGTTGTACCGCCTAGGGGGCCGGTTGTACCATTGTTGTCGGGAAAATTTTCTCAGATCTGGATTGGGGATGAACTTGGGGCGGAAATGGATGATTTCAGGGGGGGATTGCGGAGATTTCGTGGATGGAAGGTGGAGAAACTTGGGGAGATACTAGATCCACTCGAAACCAAGCAAATCCATGGATCAAGCCTAACAAAACTTCATCATACCAACAAATCACAAAAAATGGGGTTATTTTTGGTGGGGATTTTTGAAGTTGGGGAAGAACACAACAAAATCAAGCTAGAAAACACAACGGGGAGGCTCCGAAATCATGATCAACGTGGCTCTAGATACCAAGATGATGTAGGGTGGAACCCTATATGGCCGATCTTTCACGAAAGGAGCGGATCCCAACTAAGAACACGAAGAACATGGGGAAGAACGAAGAGAAATCACAAGGGGAAACACTCAAGAACAAGTCCAATCGCACATCCACTAGACAATCAAACACACAAGATCCACAAGGTACATGAACAACAAAGGGAAAGATACAAGGTAAGGTTCGTCTCCATGAGGAGGTCTTAAATCCATGAGGGGATCTTCCCGTGAGAGGTCTTGAATCCAAGGTGGATCTTCTCCGAAGAGGGGCCGCGGTCTCTCTCGTGGAGTAGATCCGTAATGGATGAGCAAAGCTCTATCTCTAAATGAGCCATTACTTTGCTAACCCTAGTACGGATCTAGGAGACAAGTATATATAGTCCAAGGGGTAAGTTGGGGGATACATGGGGTGAAACCTGTCTCACTGCGCACAGGCAGGACGGTTGTACCGGATATGTGAGCGGTTGTACCGCTAGGAGCTCAGGTACCGGTTTTTGGGGGTGTACGCGAAGGTAGGGAGCGGTTGTATCGGTGGTAGGACCGGTTGTACCGGTCTAGTCGCAGCTGGGGGGGGGGAAACCGGGGCTGTACCGGCCTTGCACCGCTCGAACATAGAAGCTGGGCCGGTAGTCGAGCGGTTGTACCGCCCGTGTGCCTTCAGCGGTAGTACCGCCTGGTGTGGGCGGTAGTACCACTCGTTCCAGACTAGGCGGGTCCTCTTCTTCCTTCTCTTCCGTGCTTCTCTCGCGGATGGTGTAGTTGTACACTTGTGCTTGCACTCCTCCTCCTCGTCCATGGTGTTTCGACAATACCTATGCAAGCACACGAGAGGAGTGTCAAGTAGTATACCATCCTCGAAGGGGTCAAGTGAACATGCGTAAAGGAGATGATTCACCTTTATGTATGTGAAGTAGATGTCGCACGTGTCGCTTTCTGAATGGACTCTTGACATGGTGATGTCCATAGGATGCTCCGCATCACTGCGGCCCATGGCGTGGCTTCATCGACAGCCTGGTACGGCCCACCTTCAGCATCGACAACTCAAGACCCTCACGAGGGGCCAAGCCTCGCGAGGTAGACAACACCAAGACCTCCAAAAGGAGCAACGTCCTCAGGCTGGCTCCTGAGGAGCGGAGATTCCTATGCAAGCCTCACCTCGTGAGGCTCGAATGACGTGAGCCATGACAACCAAGGCTAGGCGAGCGCCAGCGGGCGCAGGACAACAGTCCCCTCTTCGGTGCTAAGGAGGCAAGCGTAGGTGCGGAGTCCCAAGGAATCAACCAAAGGTTTCCATTCCGGTGCAACAAGACCAAGACCACCAGGACGGAAGGACAGAGGTCATCGCCGAGCCCACCACAGCGTGACGACCAGAGGCTTTTGCAGGCGAAGACTACTTTTGTCAGGATAGCATGTACTAGTTGTCTCCCTTCAAATTTGGCCGTTGTGAGAACCCTTCCCGCCTTCATTTTGGGAAGAGGATCGAGGCCACTATAAATAGGACTTAGCCACCACCATAGAAGGGGGGCGAGCGAGGGGAAGAAATAGAGAGAGGAGGGGAGACCGGATCGGATCCATTCCATCCTCGCCAGCTCACCAGCTCACTCGAGCACAAGAACACGCCTCCTCCTGAAGTTGTTCCACTAGACTAGTTCATCCTCAGCCCCTTGAGGCCAATCCACCACAAAGCAGGAGTAGGGTTTTACACCGCAAGGTGGCCCGAACCTGGGTAAACTCCTGAGTCCCGTTCCTTCCAGTTCATCGAGCTAGGCCATGAGATTAGCGAGTAGGAAGACCGAGGGGTTGACTTCTTCGCACACACCCTAGAGTTCGAACCTCTCAAGGGTCTGCGGAACCCGAAATCCGACATTCGGCGCGCCAGGTAGGGATGCGTCGGAGCCTCTCTTCCACCGGACGATTCGCCACCACTCAACCGCTCCCATGGCTGAAACTCCTCGAGCTCGTGCTGAGCGTCGGGCCGCCCTCGCTGCCCGCATCGCTCAGACGGCACCAGCGGGCAATGGCTGCCCTCGCCGTCCCTCGTCCCTGGTGGCGAACGCCGCCACCGGCCTTGTGGGCCACGAGCAGCAGGCTTCATCGTTGCATCTTTCTGTGCGGCGAGATGGCCGCACCGCCACCCCGTCCCTGACTCCGGCCGCCTCGTCTTCCGATGCTCGTCGTGGCCCGGTGAACGTGCATGCTGCGCTACTCATGCCACGTGAGCTTCTGCGCTACCGCCCGGTCAACGACCTCTACAAGGACTAGCTGGACCGCATCGCCGAGATCGTCAGCGCCGCCGGAGGATCCCCTGCACCATCTCGCTCGCTGCCTCACCCGCCGCCTGCCACGGGTGATGTACCTCACGGAGCACCTCCACCACCTCCCATGCAGGACATCATCATCGAGCCAAGGCGGGAGGCCCCTTAGCGTGATCTGCAGCACAGGGCAACCGCTCGCGACGAAGCAAGCTGCTAGGTGGTGCCGTGACCGCAAGGAGATGCGCGTGCACTCCCAGCACCACCACATCAAGACCGTGCGCCGCCTGCGGTGGTGGCGCGCAAGCACCAAGACCAGGCTCCACCTCTACGGCGGGCTCCCGTGACCACGGCAGGATGCCGCGCGTTCACTCTAGAACTGTGCAACGTCGTCTGACCAGGGAAGTTCAAGCCCGACCTACCTCCATGCTATGACGGCACCCCCAACCCTGCTGAGTTCCTGCAGCTATATGAGCTAAGCATCAAGGTAGCCAACGGCGACGAGAAGGTTATGGCGAACTGGTTTCCCATGGCCCTCAAAGATGGTGCACGCTTGTGGCTTCTCAACCTCCCCACGGGATCAATCTCCTCCTGGGATGAGATGTGAGAGTATTTTGTCGCCAACTTCCAGGGCACCCGCGACCGGCGGGCGCATCAAGCAGCAGCAAGGAAAGACCTTGTAGAAGTACATCCAGTGCTTCAACAGTGTTCGCCTTAAGATCCCCAAGGTGTCGGATGAAGCCATCATCTCGGTGTTCACTGATGGCGTCTGCGACGTCAATATGAAGAGGAGCTTGCCATCCAAGAGGACATGTGCACGGCTCTGGAGATGTTCAACATGGCAACCAAGTGCGTGAGAGTAAGGAGGGGCGCCTCTCCCTCCTCGAGCTCCCGGAAGCTGATACATAAGACAAGAAGACCAAGGCCACATATGTGAAGCGCAAGGGGCCAGCCGTGCTTGCGGCTGAACCTGAGATGAAGCGCGGCTACGATTTTCGATCTACTAGCTCAAAGCTCCACTCACAAAACTGCTTTGGGGGATTGTACTTCGGTATGTGACTCCTCCAATGGTCCAATTAGTTTTTCTTCTAGTGCTTTATTTATTGCAAATTTTTGCTGCTTAGGTGACCCTGTTCTTGAGCTTGCATGTCAAATTGATATGGTCCCAAGTAGTTTTCATGCATGATACTACCTCTAGGCACTTGTAGGAGTAGTTGCTATCAATATTGTTGAGTTTGGTTCACTTTTATTTTGAGTTACTAAAAATTTCAGAAAATGATGAAGAGATTTTTGAGGGGTTCTTTGAGCCGAACCTCGAAGGATAAGCAAAGTGAAGAAGACGAGAGGCCCAAATATAATCTCCCTCGCACCGCGGAGGTTCAGCCTTGTGAATGGCCTTGTGATGATTTCTTGAGAGCAGCCGGGATTTATGATGATTTCTATGAGTTGGCTGAGAATGCAGGCCTCACCGACTTCCTCCGCGACCAACGCGAACAGTATCTCCTACTCACTAATACTTTTGTGCAAAATTTTCATTTCCATGCTAGGAGATCACCACCTTCGGTGGATTTCTATTTATATGATGAGTATAAGGAGATGTCCCTCTATGAATTTTGTGAGGTATGCAAGTAGCCCTTTCCAAGCAGCGTAGAGGAACCACATCGTAACGATGTGGAGGGGTTTATTGATACAATTGCTGTAGGGGAAACGAGGAAGGTTTCCGATGCAAGAATTACTAGCATACATTTTCCTGTTCTACGTTACTTTGCAATATTTGCTAGTAGATGCTTAATTGGTCGCGGAAACTATGGCAACCTTAGTGCCCCTGATATTGTTATTTTGTGCCATGCCTTGTTCCTGATGACACATTTAGTCTGGGCGCTATTGTTGCGAAGCGGTTAAATCTTAACCGTATGAAGGGCCCCATCTTGGGAGGTATCTTCGCCTCGCGCCTCGCTGCACATTTTAACATACCTATTAGGCATTATGAGAAAGAAGAAAAGTTGCTGCCTCCTGTTTTTCTAGACTATAAGAGTATGGTAGCACATGATTTATCGTTAAGAATAAGGAAAAGATGCTTAAGTACAAGCTAATATTTGATAAAAATCACCCTGAGACTATTACGTTGCCTGATCCTTCCTTGTTTGACTTATCTGCAGGCAAGTACCTTGTTCCGCCGAAGGCCATTCACGCCTACCGAAACCCCACACCAGCTACAGAGCCAGAGCCGGAACCACAATTTGATCCTCACCGGCAGTCTATTTATCAGTGGAATCCGGAAGAGATCGCCAACCAGTGGCACCAGGAGGATCCTTCTCAGTACGACCCCAACTATAACTTTGGATATCCGCCAGGCCAGCCGTGGCCATAGACCAACTTAGGCCAAAAGCCTAAGCTTGGGGGAGTACGTATTTCTCACCGACATTACATTCATGTTCACACACTCATGCTAGTTGTCGGTGCTCGTACTTTTTCATTGTAATATCCATGCTAGTTTATTTCCCTTTTTAAGCTTTCTTCTTGTGTGTCTGAAAAACCTTAAGAAAAACCAGAAAAAATTAGTTATAGCTTTTAGTTAGTTTACTTCCCATGCCTGTAGTAGTAGTAATTCTAAGAAAACCCAAAAAGATTTCTTGTTCTTCTTTTGCTTGTTGGGAGCTTTCCCGTGTAAATAGTTTTGCTTCTTTTCTTTCCTTTGGAGGTCGAGAGGAGAAGACCATAATGAAAATGTTGAGTGGCTCTCATATGCATTATTGTTGATCTAACAAAGAGCCCATATTACCTTGTCTTCTCTCTTGAATTAAATGCTTGCAGATTCCAGCTTAGTCCAATGCACATGCACTATTATTATTATCCACACTATTCAGTCGTGCTAGTGAAAGGAAATAATGATGATATGTGATGAACTCATTGAGATGAGAAAAGCTGGTATGAACTTGACTTCTTTTGTTTTTGTAGATATGATTAGTCCATCATTCCTGATTCAGCCTATTATGGAAGAAACATGTTTGCAATAACAATTAGAGATTGTAGTTGCTTATGCCATGCTTAATTAGCTAGGAGTTTATAATGGTTTACCTTGCGTGCCAACATGCTATTAAAGTGGTTGTGATGTGGTATGATAGGGCGGTATCCTCCTTCGAACGATTCGAGTGGCTTGACTTGGCACATGTTCACGCATGTAGTTGAAACAAAATCAACATAGCCTCCACGATATTTATGTTCATGGTGCATTATATCCTACTCATGCTTGCATTCGGTGTTGATTAATTTTAATGCATGTTCATGACTGTTGTCGCTCTCTAGCTGGTCGCTTCCCAGTCTTTTTCTAGCCTTCAGTTGTACTAAGCGGGAATACTGCTTGTGCATCCAACTCCATAAACCCCAAAGTTGTTCCATATGAGTCCACCATACCTACCTATATACGGTATCTACCTGCCGTTCCAAGTAAATTTGTATGTGCCAAACTCCAAACCTTCAAATAAACATTATGTTTTGTTGCTTGAATAGCTCATGTATCAACAACGGATGTCTGTATCCTCCATGCTAGGCGGCTTATTCTCAAGAGGAGTGGACTCCGCTCCTCACTCACGAGAAAATGGCTGGTCATCGGGATGCCCAGTCCCATGCTTTAAGCAAATCAAATCAAAATAATTGCAAACAAAAATCCCCCAGGATTGTTGTTAGTTGGAGGCACCTGTTGTTTCGGGCAAGCCATGGATTGATGCTTGTTGGTGGTGGGGGAGTATAAACTTTACAATTCTGCTTGGGAACCGCCTATAATGTGTGTAGCATGGAAGGTATCGAGATCTCTCGGTTGTTATGTTGACAATGAAAGTATACCGCTCAAAATATTATTCGTATCTATTTCAAAACCGAGCTCTGGCACCTCTACAAATCTCTGCTTCCCTCTGCGAAGGGCCTATCCATTTACTTTTATGTTGAGTCATCATCCTCTTATTAAAAAGCACCAGTTGGAGAGCACCGCTGTCATTTGCATCCATTACTGTTAGTTTACATTGAGTATGACTGTGACTGGATCTCTTTTACAATGAATTACAATGTCTAGTCAGTCCTTGATCTTTAAAGGTGCTCTGCATTTATATTTTGCGGTCTCAGAAAGGGCTAGCGAGATACCATCTTGTTATATCATATCATGATTGTTTTGAGAAAGTGTTGTCATCCGAGATTTGTTATTATTGCTTGCTAGCTGATTATGCCATTGATATGAGTAAACATGAGACCTAAATGTTATTGTGAATATGGTTAGTTCATAATCTTTACTAACAACTTGAATACTGGCTTTACATATTTACAACAACAAGAGCAAACAGAGTTTGTAAAGGTTTTTCTTTATCACTTTCAGTTTATGAACTGAATTGCTTGAGGACAAGCAAAGGTTTAAGCTTGGGGGAGTTGATACGTCTCCGTCGTGTATACTTTTCCAAACACTTTTGCCCTTGTTTTGGACTCTAACTTGCATGATTTGAATGGAACTAACCCGGACTGACGCTGTTTTCAGCAGAATTGCCATGGTGTTATTTTTGTGCAAAAATAGAAGTTCTCAGAATGACCTGAAAATCAACAGAGATTATTTTTGGAATTAATAACAAGTACTGGCGAAAAATCAAGGCCAGGGGGCCCACACCTTGTCCACGAGGGTGGGGGCGTGCCTACCCCCTAGGCACGCCCCTGCCTCGTGGGCACCCTGGTGCTCCACCGACCTCAACTCCAACTCTATATATTCACATTCGGGGATAAAAAAATAGGAGAGAAGGATTCATCGCGCTTTACTATACGAAGCCGCCGCCAAGCCCTAAACTCTCTCGGGAGGGCTGATCTGGAGTCCGTTAGGGGCTCTAGAGAGGGGAATCCATCGACAGCGTCATCGTCAACCTTCCTCCATCACCAATTTCATGATGCTCATCGCTGTGCGTGAGTAATTCCATCGTAGGCTTGCTAGACGGTGATGGGTTGGACGAGATTTATCATGTAATCGAGTTAGTTTTGTTAGGGTTTGATCCCTAGTATCCACTATGTTCTGAGATTGATGTTGCTATGACTTTGCTATGCTTAATGCTTGTCACTAGGGCCCGAGTGCCATGATTTCATATCTGAACCTATTATGTTTTCATCAATATATGAGAGTTATTGATCCTATCTTGCAATTCTATAGTCACCCATTATGTGTTATGATCCGTTAACCCCGAAGTAACAATAATCGGGACCATTATCGGTGATGACCGTAGTTTGAGGAGTTCATGTATTCACTATGTGTTAATGCTTTGGTCCGGTACTATATTAAAAGGAGGCCTTAATATCCCTTAGTTTCCAATAGGACCCCAGTGCCACGGGAGGGTAGGACAAAAGATGGCATGCAAGTTCTTTTCCATAAGCACGTATGAGTATATTTGGAATACATGCCTACATTACATTGATGAAGTGGAGCTACTTCTGTGTCACCCTATGTTATAACTGTTGCATGATCGATCGCATCCGACATAATTCTCCATCACCGATCCAATGCCTACGAGCTTTTCATATATTGGTCTTCGCTTATTTACTTTTCCGTTGCTATTGTTACAATCACTACAAAACCCAAAAAACGGGCTTCCCAAAAAGCGAGCCCCGGCCCGGGTCAGCATAGAATGGGGGGGATTACTTTTGCTACCGCTACCACTACTATCATATTACTTTGCTACTAAACACTTTGTTGTAGATATTAAGTTTCCAGGTGTGGTTGAATTGACAACTTAGTTGCTAATACTTGATAATATTCTTTGGCTCCCCTTGTGTCGAATCGATAAATTTGGGTTGAATACTCTACCCTCGAAAACTGTTGTGATCCCCTATACTTGTGGGTTATCAAGACTATTTTCTGGCACCGTTGTCGGGGAGCATAGCTTGGGATTTATATCTGCTTATCATTATGAAGAACTTGAAAGATCAAAGAACCAAGATTTTTCCCTCAACTACGAGGGGAGGTAAGGAACTGCCATCTATCTCTGCACTTGATTCACGTTCTGTTATGAGTAAACTTGTGACACCTACTGCTGTTATTGATTCCGATAGGTCGCATGTTATTGATGGTGCCACTTCTGCTATGCGTGATGTTTATGATGAAACTACTTCTATGTTTGATACTACGGTGCCACTAGGTGAATTTCTTGATGAAGAATGTAGCGACCCGACCCGAATGGATCAAGTCTCTGTGCTTAAGTGTCATCCCTGGATCGGTATGCTGACACACACAGTACTCGAGGATTTATAACAGAGGTAAATCACATGTATAAGTAACATAAATACTATTACCTCAATCCAAATAGCGGAAGTAACAAGGTTGTGGATTCCCATCAACACCAACGGCAAAGTTGAGTGTAGAAATCGTAACCCTAACGTATCACTTACTCGTCGTAAGAAATCCTGCAACATGAGACGTTGCAGCCACAAAGGGTCAGTACATTGAATGTACTGGCAAATTCACACCATAGAGAATGATGAATAAAGGCTATCACTACATGCATATTTGGCTGGTGGAAAAGCTCTATGGTTATAAGGTTTTTGCGAAAAGCCAATTTTTCCCTACTACAAAGGAATAAATTTTATTTAACTATCATGGTGGTTGTTAATCATTGAGAATGGTTGACAGCATTCTCATTCCCAATTAAGTAACATCATTAAACCCAACAAAATTATTTAAAGTCACATGATGAGATTCACATGATAATCCAAGTACTAGATACTCAAAACGTCCATAACCGGGGACACGGCTAATCATGATTAGTTTATACACTCTACAGAGGTTTGCGCACTTTCCCCCACAAGACTCGATCTCCTCTGTTGGATTTCTCGCACTACATGGTGTTTGAGAAACGGATGACCGAGACATAGTCTTTCAGAAGCGTTTGCACCTTATGATGGGTAGACCGTACCACCTACAACCCCTACATCTGCTAGTCTACCACTGTAAGAGTTCACACGACTTAATCAACTATGCTAGAGCCCATAATAGCTTGTGGCTACACACGAAAGTTTCTAGCATGAATAATCTTATGATCCCTTTGAGCCTGGGTGGTGGACCGTAGGATGATCACACAGTATATCCCCGGGATCTCCTAGGACAACGCTGGTATTTCCCCAGGTGTCTGGGCAAGTCCACTGGTATATCCCCAGGGTGCCCCTAGCAATCCACCCAAATATGTATTAAAGTTTCCACCTTAAGTTGAACCATTAATTAACAATCTCACATCTGTCATGAAATACTCTCAAACCCAATCCACGTCTACGAGCATAGCATGGCAATGTAAGCATAACGTAATAGTAACTCCCAAGGTTTGAATGCAGGGCAATAGGTTCCTACCTCATCAACTACTTCCCAATACCCACATGTTATCAGTCCTACTCATGCAATGTTTGAGGGTGAAACTAATGCATAAAAACTGGGTATGAAAGGGGATATGATCAAAGTGTGAACTTGCCTGCAATGTTGATGAAGATGATTCACACTCAAAACTCTTGATAGTTCTACTCGTCACACTCCGGCCAATCGATCGTAAGCAAGCAATAGTAACCACACATAAGCAATCACTGAAAAGATCAGAAAGGACGAAGAGGGCGATTCGGAAAACTTCAAAACCAAACGAATAACTCTTGCAGCATAAAACAATTTCTAACAGTACCAAAATTATGTGAATTTGGCCTCAAGAGCTTCGATTTGCAAAAAGAATCAACTGAAACGGAGCTACGAAACTCAAGTTATGATCAAACGAAGTTTGAATTCAAATCTGATCTAATTCAAATTTTAAACTTTTCGAAAACATGTTTGAGTTGGATTAATGGATAGAGGAGATCCTAACGAAGACGTGGGCATTGGTTTCGTTGGATTTGGACTAACGAGTAAAATGTAATGATCGTTTGAAGTACAGGGACTGATCTATGAAGAAAGTTTTCACGAATAGGTCCCTAGACAGAAAATAAAAAAAAGAAAAAAAACTATCGAGCGAACGCTCGCTACAGAGTCCTAATGAACGAAATCGTTCACTAACTGATCTAATCTACCGAACATCCACTAAATAACTAGGTTAATAAAACAAAACCGGGTTTAACGAAAAAAATGAAACTGAGAATAAACCAGATCGGACCGGGCGGTTTTTTTTACCGATCCACGGCCGGTCAACGGCAACGGCGACGGCGGCGGTTTCCGGCGAGGCGACGGTGAGCGGCCACGGCGGCGCGCGGGCAAGCGAGCGGTGCAGGCGGAGCTCCGGCGGAGGGCGCGGTGGCGCGGATCGGGCGAGCAGGCGGCGGTGCGGCTAAGGGCGGCGGGGCAGATGCGGGAGGGCGGTGGCGGAGTCCTGGCGGCGTACGGCGCCGGCGATGGCGTGTGGCTGCGGGAGTCCCTCCCGAGCTCAGGGACGACGAGGAGGTGGGCTGGGCCGCGGCCTGGCCTGGGAGCTGGGCCGGCCCAGTCGGCGAAGAGGGTTTTTTTTAATAAACATTTTTTTCTAGAGAACTAAAGTAATAAAAACAAAAATAACTAAAATATTATATAGGCATATAATATATCAAAATTTTCAGAAAAAGATTTTCTACGATGTGAACATTTTTATAACTTCAAATAAAATCCACACAAATTCAGATAAATCAAAGAGTGCTACTGGTCTATTAAAACCCAACAAAAATCATTTAAAAAATACCAAAATGATTTCAAATTATTTTTTCTCCAATTTTCTATTGTAGGGAATCATGTTACCCTATTTTCCATGTATTTTGTTTTTGGAGAAAAATAATTTGAATAAAACTCAAATAACTCTAAATTGAAAATAAATTCAAAAGAACTTTGAATGTAATTCTTTGAAACTCCCAACTCATATTTCATAAAATTTGAAGAAGTCATTTTATCTTCTCTCATGAAAATCATTGAGTTGCATGAAGTTTATGAATTGAAATATTTCCAAATGAAATTCAATTATTTTCAAATACCCTTTCATTTAATTTAAATGGAAGAAGTCATATCATCTTCGCTCAAGGGTTTTGTATTTGAAAAGAATTTGAATTCATGGAGATCAGAAAGCAAATATGAAAGTTTGGGGAAGTCCTTTTATTCCCTCTCATTTAACTTTCAAAAAGTTTCGAATTTCACTCAATTTCACACAATCAATCAATTCTATCTATTTATTATAACATTCCAGAATTTAGAATTTTGGGATGTTACAAACCTACCACCCTTAAAATGAATCTCGTCCTCGAGATTCGGAGAGGCTAGAAATAGGTTAGGTTCGGGGTCTTCTCAAAATCCATTGATCGTCTCCGGGGTCTCGGGTGCCACCACCCTTAGAAACATTGTTACGATTCCATCAAAACTCATATACTTCATCCATATTGTTATCAGTGTCGGTCTTCTCAGATCTTCAGGATAATTCCTTATCTGGCTCTTTCGGTAGTGGCATAACCTTTTCCTCAATTCTTCTGTCCCTTCCTATTGGTAAGGTTACTCCGAGACTGGGTCTTCTTAGTTGACGGGTCTGGTGCCAAAACTAAAAAACTATCAATATCTCATGGTGGTCAACCATTTATGGTTTCTCCTGCAGGAAATGGGTCTGGGTTGAATCTCACCGTATAACCTATGGTTGGCAACAACTGCCATGCACAAGGAAAAAAATACTTATGCCATTCTAAGGTTCAAACAAGGTTTAATATCGCCGTCTCTCTACTATAGGTAAAGTCACTTAGATTTACCATCCCATATAGCAAGGCGAATAATATGAGTAAGTCGGTATGGTGATCAATCCATCCCGCACCCAAATCATTACCATGTATACAGTTTAGCGAATCTCGCATACTAACACTCGGTCATCCTCACAAGCATTGCGGAATTTCTCTTGTTGACGAACCAAGTTCGGAGTAATCCATAGATTCTGCAAGCCAAACAACCATCTATCGTTCCTTCACAACTCTCAGGTTTTGCGTTACTCCTATAAGATCGTCTATCGATAAGGGCATATCCTCTTCCAGGGTTTTTCCTTCAGCAAGAGTGTGCTTGCTTCTTGGCAGGTCCTGGGGCCTATGGGTTATGGCCCATCTCATCAATTGTAGTCCTTGAACTTATCATCGGGCAACGGATCATTATTCCAACTTCCAACTTCCTAGTATTCTTTAAATCCATCCAATTGTACTGTCTTTCTTCCTTCTATTGGCACCAAACTAGGACATGATTTACTCAGACTCATCATGGAGTTTCCATTGATCCATATTTCCGACATCTTACCTCCTTTATATCCAATAGTAATTTATCTCTTCATCCTCGTGGGATATCCCTCATACCGAGATAAAAACTTATACTTATGAAGTCCATATTCCACTTCGTGGAACATCATTATCCTTTCTAGGGTCAACCGTCCTTACAGGGAAATATTGTCCATCTTTGCATGGCACTTCTTCAACTGGGAAACGTGAAACACATCACGAACTCCTGAAAGTCCTTCGGGTGACTCCAAGCTTG